>NC_056727.1:415085934-415188434 GCF_019279795.1 Protopterus annectens | reverse complement strand
CACATCCTGTCTTATTTAATAAGAGTTATTAGCTATCACGTCCCTGCAGCCTTGTATATAATATTATTTTACCACTGAATGCGTTATGGGATTCCATTTTCAGGTGAATGGAACTGGATTATAAAAATATATGCATGTATAATTGCAGGAATTTGGGACCTAGTAAAAACAATTATTTACCTTTGCAATGGGGAACTAAAAAAATATCATGTAATGGCCAGCTTCAGACTTAAATATGTTGTCAAACTGATTATACATTTATTTCAGTAGAGCATGCAACCACAGTTTCCCTGGTAACATTTACAAGAGGTTGTGACAGCCAAACTATTTTACTAAAAATGCTGAGATGCCAAGCTGTAATCAAACATTGTAGAGCACAAAAGGAAGGTACGACTGTTCTGCATTTGGGTGAAGCAGTTTCATTATTATCTGAATGATTAAGCTAATGCAGGGAATGGACCGATTAAACTACTATAAAATCAGTTTAAATAATACAGTGCAATGTATAAAGTATATCTCATTCTGCTTTGTACTCTTGTTAATAAACCCTGGAGACTGGCAGCAAAAACAGAAGATATGAGCTGTCAGCCTTGAAGTCTTGTCTTTTTATCAGTCCGCCTGCAATTTATATTACCTCCTCACCACCAGCACTGGTTATATGTTGCCTTGAAATCCCCTGTCTTGTATGTTCATGTCTATTTGATCATTTCCTCAGAGTCTTGCTTTACTGATTATAAAAGTCTTAGTATCGTCATTTGCTTTTTAGAACCTCATATGGCTGTATTCTGCATTAACAAGCTTAACACTATACTTTCATTATGTCCATCTTACTGGTCTTCGGTGACTAACTTACCTGTGGACTCCAAACTATCATCTCTCACTGTCTTCACCTATAAAAGTCTCTTCTTCCTTTAACTTACTGCCGTGAACGTCAGATTGTATATGCAAACATCTGGAAGCATATCCAGTGACACACAGTCTCTACCTCGCACACATTACTCCTGCCTAACTGTTGCCTTTATTTATATATTCTTCTACCCAGCAGAGCCACTGGGCCCTCACTTGTATTGCTGTCTATTGGATTTGTCAAGAACCACAATGTAGACAGACTTATTAAATGTGTAAAGCTTTCACATAAAAACATGTGATCACTGCTTCAGATTTTTTTATCTGTTGCATTTATTTATTTTCTTTGTTAATCAGGTAACTAAAGTAGTCCTGTCATTTTTAGTCATGAGCCAGGCCAAATGGCATACATCAGTATATACATGAACAAGAACAAATAATTAGTTCTGAACTAGATTAGATGCAAACATAAGTAATTAATGCACAATTTAATTTAATCTAAATTAAAACACTTGAATCGGTTCAGCACTTTATACAAAACCATTAGAGGAGAACTATGCCTAGCTTACAGGGCCATCAAAGATGGTAAATTAAGATCCAATTTAAAACTTATTTTAAGAGAAAAATCTTGTAACCTAGTATATACAGATTCTCAATATATTGTTAGTCTCAACAGAACTAGGAAAAGAGATGAAGACAGTCAATCCCCAGACGTAGAATTCAATATTATTTGATACTAGAGAATCTGTTAAATACTTTCAAGAACCAGCTAAATTGCTATATAGGAAAGTGAAAATTTGCATATAACATAAAGGATTCTGGTTTATGTATGGTCTGATTTTTGGCTGTTGGTAGTTCTAACTTAACTATGTAACTATGTTCCTTAATACATTTGAATATAAAAAAATGCATAGAGAAGTAGAGGAAAAGGAAAGTAAATACGATTGCGATGATGATGAAGACGGTGATGATGATGATGATGAAGATAATGGTGATGCTGTTCACAAAGAATTGTCAATGCCATTACTAGTCCTAATTGGATAAGTACATATAGAGCTGAATATTTGCACATATGACTTAACTGGCATCGCTAGGAGAGCTGCAGTTGTATTTATCTGCAAGGTGAGATGATAGCAGTTTGTGAAATACTGGAAGACTAAATGGAGGACAGCTGCTGTCATCTCTCTAGACAAAGGTGGAGTGTCCACTGACCCAGGCAATTATAGGCCCATCAGCCTAACTAGTCTTATTTGCAAGGCCGTGGAACACATTATCATGGACCTTATAAACAAGGACATTGGCACTCTCCAAACACTTGACTCCACATAGTTTGTTTTTGTTAAAGGGGGATCATGCCTGTTAAACTTGGCTGACTTCTTCAAAACAGTCACCAAAGCCATGGATGAGAGGAAGATAGTGCACACTGCCTACCTTCATCTAGCCAAAGCCTTCAACACTATTCCCCACTCAGGCATAATAGATAAACTCTCCTAGCTAGGCATCAACCCATATGTTACCAGATGGGTAGCTAACTGGCTCACTGATAGAACCCACTCAGTCAAAATAGGGGAAGTCACCTCTTTTAGTAGACCCGCAATGAGCAGTGTACTCCAAGGATTGGTCTTGGGGCCTCAACTGTTTTGGATATTTACTTTTCTGAGGTGTAAATCAAAACCAGTGGTCTGTGGCTGACCAAGTTTGCAGATGACTGCAAGTTGGGTGCTGTCTTAAATTCCCCTAAGGGCTTTACCCAAACTAATGACTGGTGCTAGAAGCATGTCCTTAAACTGAATGCCAAGAAATGCATCATTATTCCCTGTGGGGAAAATGGTGTCCCCACCAATATTAACATTAATAACAACATACTAACCACACAATCAGTCAGTCATGTTTGACTTGGGCATCCAGGTTGATAGCAACCTGACTTTTGACCACCTTGTTGCCTCTGTTGTATGAACGGCTTTCTATGTGGCCCACCTCATACATAAGGGTATTGCATCCAGGAAAAAGGAGGTCATAACATCCCTGTGCCCCTCCCTTATCAGACCCATTATTGAGTACAATGCTCCTTCTGTATGTACCTTGCCAAGCACATGAGAGACCACAGAGGTTCCTGACCAGGAAAATCCAAGGTCTCAAATGCCTATCCTATACAGATAGCCTAAAAATCCTGTCCCTCTACTCAGTCTGGTACAGACTACTCAGAGGTGACCTGTGTCTGGCATACAAGGCCATTTCAGATCCAGCCTTGATGGAGTTGCTGCATATATGTAAGTTAAACTCCACAACCCACATGCAAGGCCTCAACCTGGTCTGTGACATTAACAGAACTTGGTGGTGGGATATATTTGTGTTCCGAAGACTCCCACATCTCTAGAACAGACTCCCTCTCCATGTCAAGCAAAGAACCTCACTATCCCTCTTTAAAAGGAACCTAGATGACTGGATGGGAAACCAAAAATACACCCCTGAGATACCATCTGTGTCCCTGCTGGACAGGGGAAACAGTTGCTGAATTTGTGGGAACATGGGTGAAATTCTTGGCTAGGCTTATAAGGGCCTCTGGGCCAATAGCCTAGTATCATCCTATGAATCTATTAACCTATAATTTGCATATTTTGTGACAAAGCATTCAAGATGCTCAGAGCAATTTTACTGAATACTTTCTCAGTATCTTCTAAAGTAAATGCATGTGGTTGCAATTGGAAGCTCTCCTGGCTTCTTATATTGCATGTAGAATTTCTAATAAAGAGCTTATTTTTAAGCAGAGGATAATACCTGCCCTTTATTAGTTTGAAGATGCGGTTACGTTGTAAGAAATTAACCCTAGCTTTCACTGCCCCCCTTTAATTTTCTGCAGGGTATTACACGGATGCTGGTAATTATGATCAAGGTGCATAAATCTCATTATCTTATGCTTTGCACATTGTAGTATAGCTGTACTGTGTGAGGAATGGATGCTATAATGGGCAAAGTGTATTCAAGCCTTGTCCACAGTATGTTGATTGCAACTGCCCATCTAGCATCTAAGGATAAAAGCAATGTTTCACATGCTACTTGGTTATAGATTTTAGGAATTTGCCATTCTGTATGCTTGGTGAAAGTTAATCTTTGGTCTAGAGTAATGCCCAGATATTTTTGAGCAATTGCACAAGGTATTGGAGTGCTATCTACTTCTTTATTGATTAGCTAGTTTTTATGGGACCCAAGCATCATATAGGATTTTTTTTGTTTTTATGTGTCCCAAGCATCATATAGGATTGATTTGTTAGTATTGTAAAAATAGTCTGTTTCTACAGTCTCAATTCAAAACAGCAGAGAAATAATTGTGTTGATTGATTTTTTTGTGAGAACATAATTATACTTATCAATGTTTTCCGCAGACATACAACTTATCTAATTTTAGAATTTTAATAAATTTTTCTGTGGGATAACACAGGACCCTCAACTGTTTCTTGCCTGCATAAGATTAAAGTGTCAAACTACATTCAAAATTATCCCATAAGAGAATAAAATTGTCATGTGTACTGTTTCAAGCAAACATGCTCATAAATCATAATCTTTTACTTTTAGTCACTTATGCCTAGCATCACTAATGTAAAATCCTGCTGATCGCTCGCTAATACTAGTACAGCATATGCTTAATGTTCTCTCTACTTCTTAAGACTATAAGTGAAGTTTAAAGAAAGGTAAAAGCAATGCAACATTTGAAACATGTCTGCAGCTGGTCTGACAACACTTTGTGGAAAAATCACTGTAAAGGAAATGTAGAAAGGAAGGTGAGGTGAGAACATAGTCCAACAGATCCTACTGTTAAGAGATAGTACAGGAATAGCTGGGACTGTAGTACTTAACACTTGTAAAATCCTGCATTTCTGCCTATTTTAACACTGTTCTTCCAAAAGGAAGTGAACTGTATTGGTATCTCGTGACAAAGAGAAGGTTAGAGTGTAAAGTGCTATCTTCCCCTGATAAGTAATGACTCCTCAGTATATTGTAACCAGTAACAGTGCTCACTATGTCTGTGTTTTGTATGAAGTTCTAAGTTGAGACCCCATACTCAGCCCTCAATCATTGAAGTAAGCCACAAACATAGCTCTGAAAGTGTTGACTTTTTCAAGCTTGTGGTGTGAATGATATAATTCGGCACACTTGCTTGTCAGAAACCACAGATAGCAGGGAAGGATCCTTTATGCACACGTTTGCCTCAAGTGTCACAGACACAAACATGCATATTTTTTCTTCAAGAATTGTATCCTGAACCAAGAGTCTCATAGCCCAAGCTTTGAACCATTGTGTGGAAGCCCGTGCCTGAAAGAGAAAAAAGGACAGAGAAAACTAAAAGCAGCTGGTGTAGGAATTAGGGATCATTCCTTTTGCTACAGTCTCCTTTATAAATCATTGCAAGAGCTATGTGACAGGCTTCTGTTGTCTTAACTTTGCAAGCAAGCAGCTTGTCTTTTAGCCCCCTATTCAAGCTGCTGCCAAGAAAGCAGGAAAAGCACACAAGTCTCTGCCTACTCCCCTGTAATTCAATTAGAAAAGAAAGCATGAAGTCAATATTCATTGCAACAGACGAGGCTACAACGCTGAAATGAAATGATAATGAGACACTGAACAAAGGACACAAGTTCAGTGATAGGATTTTAAAGAAGTACCACATTGTGTGCACATGTGGGCAAGTGTACCTGAATGCATGAGTGTCAGGCATACATACATACAAGGTATATGGGGTACACCTTCTGGGATTTGTCCGATTCCCTACCATCTGCCCTCTGCACAGAAGGCTGCCTTTGAAACTAAGGGAATCTCATGACACGGTCCTATGTCTAAACTCTAGATGCATTTAGAATTAGTCTGAAAATATCTGGCACCAGCTGTACAAACAATAATATAAGAAATGGCATGGCAGTCTTACTGAGATGAACAATGCTCTGCTTCTAGCCTTGATGGGCCCCATTTGTACAAAAAGATTATACTTAAAGAGAGACACTGATAATTGCTAATAAAGAGAAAAAAAGACATGAATAACATTATACCACAATGAATAATTTATCACATAACTGAAATGATTTGACAAGTCTAAATGCAACAGTTTATTAACACAGGTGTCAGACAACAGCTTCTTGTTTGATCTAACAGTGTCTAATAATGTGAAAAGATTCAAATCGATTTATTTCACATAGAACTCATTGTAGTTAATTTCCCATTTTAAGCACAACAAACACTAACAGAATATGAAATAGTATTGTTTTATGTGTATGTGTTTCTAACCAGTACATATGATTTTTTTCTTGTAAATAATCAAGTTAATTCCAGAGAATATTATGGTTTCTATTGTATCAGAGGAGACAAATGAGAAATAAAAGCAACACACGTTTAAAATAGTATTACTGACTTTCACTAAATAAAGGAGTTTATCAGAATCAAGTGATTTTATTCTTTGGGAAAAGAAAGAGCTCAGTTATTTTCATCTGTGTTACAAATGCCCCGCCCCCCCAAAAAAAAAAAAGCTAGCACATAACTTTTTGTATATGGAAAGTAATTCTTTGTATTCTTTTTTCCATTTGTTTATTTATTTTTTCAGTTTGCTAAATTCCAAAATGGGACAAGGAAGCAGAACATAACGGGATTCATTACAGATTTCTAAATGATTTAGGACAATTCATGAAACATCACCTCCATAGCAGGAACGTCAGTGATGATGTTTTTGCAAAAATCCTTCCATGTGCTGCATATGTTAGACTAAATGTGGTAACATATAAGGAATTATTCTAAGTACATCAGAAGCAACATTCTTTCAAATTCATCTTGACGTTCACTGAAAAAATAAAAAAAGCAAACAGAATAGCAATATTCTATTTGGGGGTGTCAAAGACTTCCACAACTCCCATGTAGTAGCTATGCCATTTAACAGACTTGGTCAAGGCACCTGAAAGCACTTCTGTGCTGCCAGGCTATAACTCATTCCACACCTTTTGGCACCAAAATATGGATTGAAGCCTGGTGGTGGTGCCTCCATATTCATAATGGATATGTACACCTTCAGGTTAGTTGCCCAACGCAACGCATCAGAGATACTCCAGGTACAACTAACAACGGGCAAAACTACAATCCAGGTTATTGCCTGCTATAGATCCCCCACCATGTCCCAAGAATCCCACTCCACATTCCTAAACACCCTGCAAAATATAAAGGTCCATTCCAACACCCTCATACTGGGTGACTTTAACTACCCCTCCATTAATTGAGAAAACTACTCAAGTACCAACACACTTGCTCAACATTTCCTGGAATTCATCAATTTCAATGCCCTGGACCAGCTCATTCTTACCCCCACTAGGGGTAGTAAAATCCTCGACCTGGTTATTACTAATATGGGCGACTGTTGCTCTACACCAATTGTCAACTCCTCCCTGGTCAGATCAGACCACAAGCTAGTCACCACGAATATCCACATACCACCCACACCCCCTGCAAAGGAAACCACCGTTGAAAACTTTTCCAAAGCCAACTTTGGGCTTCTAAAAACTGAGGTGGCTAACTTTACAGCACTCATGCAAATGGAGAATAAATGCATGATGGCAGAATCATACTCCAATGCACTGTACGAACATGTACACAAATGCATGGAATGGACCATTCTCAGTAGAACGAAGATGCTCTCCTCCAAAAACAGGAAGCCAATCTGGTGGTCCCCTGCCATAAACAAACTCTACAACAGAAGGAAAAAGCTGTTGCAGAACAAGGTAAAGTCCCAAGACTGGAAAAACTCCCTTATCAGCCTTAGCAAAAAGCTGAGATCCCTCATCAAATCCTCCAAAGCTAGCTACAAAAGCAAAATTGCAACAGATACTAAAAACAACCACAAGGCCTTCTATAGTTATGTCAAAAATCTACAAGGCAATGCTCAAAACTGCTCAGAGCTACTACACAATGGTAACTCCTATACTGAGCCAACAGACATTGCCAATATACTGGCTGACAGATTCAGTGCCAACTTTACCCCCCTCTCACCCCCTAAAGGGCCAATCAAAATATCTGAGGAATGCCAAGTACCCATTATTACAGCTGCACAGGTTAAAATTGCACTGGCCAAGGCCAATAATCCAGCTTCCATGGGACCTGACAACATCCCAGGCTGTGTTTTACATGAATTGCAAAATAAACTGGGACCACACCTGAGTGCCCTGTTCACTCTCAACCTCATTTCAGGCTTTGTCCCTGCCAAATGGCGCACTGCTACAGTAATCCCACTCCACAAAGCGGGTATGACTATGGACCCTGGGAACTACTGCCCCATTATCCTGATGAGTCTGGTATGTAAGGCTATGGAGCGCACCATCATGGACCTAATAAATAAGGACATAGGGAATCTTTGGACTCTAGACCCCACGCAGTTCGGTTTTGTTAAGGGTAGATCTTGTCTGCTCAACCTGGTAGACTTCTTCAAGTATGTCATCAGAGCTGTGAATGAAGGCAAGGTAGTTCACACAGCCTACCTCGATCTGGCCAAGGCCTTCGATACAATTTCTCACTCAGGAATCATAGATAAACTCACTAAATTAGGTATCAACCCCTATGTCACAAGGTGGGTTGCAAACTGACTCATGGATAGAACTCACACAGTGAAAGTAGTGGACTCCATTTCGGACTACTGACCAGTCACAAGTGGAGTCCCTCAGGTTTGGTCTTGGGTCCTCTCCTGTTTGGCATCTACTTTTCTGAAGTTCAGGCCAAAACCAAGGGACTCTGGCTGACCAAGTTCGCTGATGACTGCAAACTGGGAGCCCTTATTAGCTCCCCAAATTATGTTGACATTCTACAGAAAGGCCTCATGGAGACCAATGACTGGTGTCAGAACCATGGCCTCAAGCTCACCATGAACTACCACATCGATGGTAGTCCACTGAACACCAAAGGTGTCATAAGAGATCTGGGAACACAAATGGATAGCAACCTATCCTTTGATAATCACATTGCCACTGTGGTCAGAAAATCCTTCTATGTGGCACACCTCATCACAAAGGGTTTTGCCTCCAGGAAGAAAGAGGTCATTGTCTCTCTATACTCTTCCCTCATTAGACCAATTATCAAATACAATGTCCCATTCGACATTTACCTCACTAGACATATGCAACAACTAGAAAGACCACAAAAATACCTCACTAAGAGGATCCTAGGCCTTAAACACTTGCCCTATGCTAAAAGAATAAAAAACTCTAACTTTTCTCAGTATCATATCACCTACATAGAGGCGATCTCTGCTTGACCTACAAAGCAATGTCAGACCCAGCACTGCTAGATATGCTACATCTAAAGAAATCCCAATCCCTCTGTACCATATGTACCAGAGACCTCAACCTCATTACCACAGTCAACAAAACTTGTTGGAGGGGCAGGTTCCATACCCAGAGACTGCCCATACTCTGGAATACACTTCCCTTGCACATCAAGCAGAGCACCTCACTGGCCCTCTTCAATAGAAATTTTGACAAGTAGATGGGAAATATAAAATTCACCCCAGGGATAATTTCAGTGGCCCTGCTGGGCAGAGGCATGGGGAAATAACGTCAGGGCAGCATGTTGCCAGGGAATTTTTTGAGATATGCTTGTAAAGGCTCCAGGGCCATTAGCCTAGTACACTCCTATGAACCTGTGAACATAATCAATTCAAAGATCAGCATAAGCTACAGGAAATTATAATTCCCTTATTGTACTGATTGTCTTCAGTACAGTAACTCTATGCAAAGTGACCAAGACAGAATACTGTATGACATATCTCTCACATGGAATATTTAGTTATGCTGCATATGACTAAAGATTTATATAAATCGCACTACATTTTTAGTACAAAGTTAAAGATAGTTTAAGGGAATGATCACTGCAATATCTGGTTCCATAATGTAGAGACAGAGAGAAATAGAGCCCTTACTTAGACCCAGCTGACCAGAAACCATCGCTTCTGCTTCTGTGGGGTTGGGCAGGGGGTGCTGTTTGGAAAGTGAGGAGATGCTTCCTTCCATGGTCAACCCATCATGTAACCTTCCCTAGCCCTTTGCCAACTGCATGCAAGGAGTTAGGGTATAGCAAGAAAAAGCTGAGCTACCCATAATGGCTGTATAAATGATGACTTCTCCTGGCTGACTTTTTTCCAGGTAAGGAAATGGTCCATTGATCAATAGAGAGCTGATGATCAACAGACAGAAAAGGCAATAAAAATTTAAAAAAGTAATAATCATTGCACTGTAATTCATGATAGCTCATAGAATATTTGTTAGATAGCTATCTTCTTTTCATGACACTGATGTCACTGAACTGGATTCCTGAATCAGCTAAGAGAGAGTAGAGAATTAGAGAAATGTCTAAGTAAATCATTTTGGATGAGATGCTAACCAAGGACCAAAGATAAAAGTTCTTCATTTCCACAAAAGTATGAAAGTGTGAGCAAAGTGAAATAAGAGCTACAGAGAGATGGAGAGAGAGAGACTGAATATCTGTTACTTTTCTCTCTGTGCAAGGAAGCAGATAGAATAATTGTTAAAGAAAATCTGTTTGTTTATTTCCTTTAAATCAATGGGGCATATGAGCAAAACCAGTATAGATTCATGGAAGGAGATAATTTCAGGTAACATCAACAGGTTTATTCAGAGTTATTTCATTGAGTAAACATGAATAAAAAAGAAAACCAGCAAGAAGGCATAGACAGAGTCTGTCTAGTCAATAACAAGGCATATGATAAATGTACAAACACAATATGAATAAACAAGTTACTCACCCAAGGGTGATGACTATATGATATAGTGGGTCACAGCCAGGATGTTGACAATCACATCTCATAAAGGCTAGTATAATGAATATACTAACAACACCAGATGGGCATTTGGTGGACAGGATTAAGGCTATAAGCTGCACCTCCTGTGATGCAAGGTTTGATTCCCACAGTTGTTGTTTGCTTACTGTGTGACTTTGAGCAAGTCGTTTAAACAGACCATCTGTTGTTCATGAAAATGGACTGTTTGTCTACCTGGTGAACAAAAGAATATTGTTATTATGTAGGTTTTTACTATTTAATGTCATCAGAAATTACATTCAAACCAGTTTGCATAAAGACATAGATCTGCTTGTAGGTGACATTAATATCTGGAATTTTGTTAATAGACAAGATGGGGTCGAGAACAATACATGTTTATGGCAAGGCTGAAATAGCAGTTACGATTATAACAACTCAAGCTAAGGGTGATAACTGAAATAACACACCTGGAAGACTGAAAAACAAAGACTGGAACTTATACTGTGTATAATGTCTATCAGAATGCTCATAAAGACAAGCAACAGGAATGTGCAAAGAGCTTTTACAAGGCCTTTATGGTGATTGCCTTCAAGAAATAGGTATTTCCCATGACATGGTTTTCCTATCTGTGGAGTCACTAATATTTAAAGTTAAATATAAAATATATTATATTATTCTTTCTGCTTATATGATATGTTATTTAACAAGTATTCTATGATGTATCATGACTTTAGTATATACAGATCACTCATTGCATTGTTTTCAAATACACGTTAGCCATGAAGCTAGCTTTTTATATTAAATCACATCTTTATTTACATCTGAGAGACATTTGAGTGAGCACAACTTTTTAGACTTCTGACTGGCTTTTCAACTCTGCAGTATCTGGATATTTTTTTTTCTAATGATCTTCCAAATAGAGAAACCTTAGTAGGACTGCTGTCTCTCTGGACTTCCAGTGTTCCTTGGGTTCAGTAGTAATTGCTCAGAAACTAATAAAAACAGAATATAACTATTTTCTTCATGGACAACTATAATCTTACATGGTTTTAGTACATCATTGTGACCCTATACTTTCTCAGTTTGCTTTCGACTCTCTGAACTAAATATTCCTGTGTTAAAATGATGTATTTTTCTAATTTTCTCTCAGTCACATAAGACCTGAGTTCAGCTGCTCAACCATTAACTTCAATTTCAGGTTGCTCATCTGGGCAAAATCACGTCTTTGCAATTGTTAAGAGTTTTCTGGAGATCCTCTTCTGGTAGTATTCCTGCTTTACCTGATTTCTATCAACTATCTGTTTCCCTTACCTTGGTTGTCTGGCATTAGTAAAGGCTGTAGACATTGGCAGGTTTCTTTTAAATCACTCTCTCCCATTAGTATTTGAGCTGATATTCCTATATTCAGCAATTGTTGGATGACAGTCTCAATACCAAGTTTTAATGCATCTGTTCCTCAGTACTTTCACTGCTGGATATTTCTTCATACCTGTCCATCTCACTGTGTGCATCTTGGGCTTGTGTTCATATGCTTCACTTCCAACTTTATATCAGCTACCTTGTACTCTGTATTTTTGAACTGTTGACCATTTTCTCATGAGATAACATTGTGTTATCCTTGTTAATAAAAAGACTTTAATGCACTCAATGTAATTATTATATCTCTGCTAGAAGCATCTGCTAATTTACTCACTGCAGGATATATAAGGTAATAATCTATGCATTTTAGGCATATGGCTTCTGTGAAATGAAACAATGCTGTGTTTAGTTGATTCCATGGGTGTAGATGCTATTCTCTGCTAAATCTATGTATTTATTTATTTATTCATTGTTATTTTTTGACATTTGTTAAACAGGATAAGTCTGACTTGGAGAGGGGCCCTTTTTCAGTGGAGGCCTGAGGACAAAAGCTCCATGCACAAAAAAGTAAGGTAGGTATCTTACAAATGTATACTGTGAACATACAGTGTGATATTTTAAAACATATACTAGCTGGTTAAGATAACACACATAGTAGTAGCACATGAGCAATATTAAGGACAAAGATGTATGAAAGCAATTTACAGCTGAAGTTTCTATTACCAGTGTGCGGAGAACTGGGTGGGAGGATGAGATGATCTTTGAATAAAGAAAATAGTGAAGATCAAAGAAAATGACATGGAAGAGACGGAAGATGGTGAGTGGTGGTGAGAACAGAGTGCAAAGGGAAGTAATGATAGAGAAAGTATGGGTGAGGGATGAAAGAGATGGAGGACATTAGGATGGTGAAGTAATGAAGAGGGGAGGGAGAAAAAAAGGAAAGTGATCAGTTTGACAGGATAACGGGAGAGAGGAAAAATTCGGCGATGGTTAGGCAGGATTGAGGTAAGAGCAGAGCCAGGAGTTTAGGAGCTTTTCTTATAGCTTTTTTAAATTTGAGGCTATATGGGATAGATCCGATGCTTAGGGGAATTTTGTTCCAAGCCAGAGATACTGTATAACTGTATAGGTTATGGCCTATAGATCTTTTTGGTTTGTAGATATGTAACAGTGGTTGGCCAGAGCTCTAGAGAGAAATATTGGGAGTACAGTAATTGATGAGGGCTGAGAGGGCAGGACAAGAATTAGGTTTATTGATTGTGGAGTGGGTGAGGAGCCATTGAGAGAGGAGAAGACGTTGAGACAGTGCAGTCCATTTAAGGAATTTTAGAGAAAGGCAGTGGTGTGAGTTGTAAGGCTGGTTTGCATCTATTACCGTTTTAAAGTCCTCCTACAGCCAATCACATGCTGCTGTGCCCAGAGTGCCTGCCCTGTGAAGCATAAGTGGTGGGAATCATCAGGGAGTGGGGGCCTTTGCATGAGTATTTGTGTATAATTCAGCAGTAGAGGTGCATGGTTTATTTATTTATTTATGTGTTGCATTTGTTTACCGGGAAAGTCCACTGGGCCTAAAAGAGCCCATTTTCGGTGGAGGCCCGGGGAGAAAAGATCCGACAAGAACATAAATGCAGAAAAAAAAATTAAACATTAATTGGTACAGAAGTAGAAACAGTGTTACACATAGTGGTTACAGTAATATATACAGAATATATACATAAGTAAGGAATTTAGTTGATTTGATTACAGTAACATATACTTATTATATACATAAAAAGGCAGGAATTTAGTTGATTGCCAGATGAATTCAGAGTGGAAACAATGGAGATAAATTAACCAGCATTATTGTACCAATATCAACAAGTCATGAAAGAAAAAACAAAATAAATATAGAGAAAGTATCATCAGTTACTAGCAGTAAAAAGCACAGGAATTAAGTTATAAGAAGAAGGAAGACGTTAGGTTATAGAGCAGGTACATAGCTAGGAAGAGTTGAGATGATTTTTCAGTATTTGTTTGAAGGTGGTGATGATGCCCATGTTCCTTATAGAAGGAGGAAGCAAGTTCCATAGTTTAGTGATGGTGAATGAGTAGAGCAGTTGACCAGCCAGTAAGGTGAGCTTTTCTCCTTTTAGAAGTAGATGATTTTCAGATCTTAGTTGCCTGCTAGGTTGGTATTTGGCAAGTAGAGTTGAGAGAGCAGGACGGTCTATGGGTCTGTAGATTATTTTGTGTTCTGTAGTTAGCTGGGTGAATGAGAGATGGTGGGGAAGTTCCAACTGGGTCTATATTACAATGTCAAACTCACAGGAGTCCGAACATTGTAATATAGAACCCATATGTTCAAAATATGGAAATAGCAAAGTCACAGAACACCAATTTCTTTCCCAGGGAAAAAAAAAATTGGTGGGCTGTTTTCGCAGCATTGCTATTTCCTCCACTGTGTTGTGATCTCAGAGTTGGTATATTTAAGTAGGGGGGTGCAGGGGGAACAGCCCCCCACATTGGGGGTGGGGGTGAAGCCCCCACATTAGTTTAAGTTTAAAGTGTATGTGTTTTTTTTTTTGTACCGGAACAGCGATTTTTTTCCCCTGGGAAAAAATAACCACTGTTCTGTGTGTTTGTACTTTTTGAGTTTTGAACTTAATGGTTCAATATTACATTGTTCGAACTGCTGTGAGTTCGACGATGTGAAATAGACCCTTTCCAACCAGCCTAATTGTTTCAGTGAGTTACAGTGGTGGGATGAGAATTAGGCCTTGGTGGCAAATTTGGCTATTCTGTTGTAACACATATCAAGTTTGGATTTTGTAGACTTTTGGATATTAGTGAGGAGAGGGACACCATAAAGGAGAGAGGATAATAAAAATGTAGTTACAAGGGTTTGTCTTGTAGAGCGGTTAAGAAAGTGTCGGTGCCTGTACAGCATATCGAGCTTTTGGTGTGTTTTTTTGATGTTACTGTTTATGTGTAGGTCAAAGTTAGGTTTTCATCTATAATAATGCCTAGTAATTTAGTGTGTGGGACAACATCTATAGTGGTATTGTCTTGGGCTTGTATACTGAAGAGTTTTTTTATCTAGGGGAGTAGTTTCCTTAGGGGTAAAAATTACTAGTTTCTTTTTTTTTTTTGGATTTAGGGCAAGATGATTGTTAAGCATCCAATATTTAGTAGAGGTGATGGCATTCTGGGTGATTTGCTGGAGTTAAGAGCTGGATTTTGCAGTGCATATTATTGTGCAGTCATCAGCATACTGGATTACTGAGCATTGTGGGAAAGTGGTATGAAAGTTGTTAATAAATTATGCTAAATAAGACAGGGCCAAGTATGGAGCCTTGGGGTACCCCTGTGGAAGTATTGATGATGGGATAGTAAGTCTGTTGCCATTTGGTGGATTGCTGCCTATTGGAGAGATAGCTATTGAACCATTGTAGGATAGGTGGGGAAATGTGGAGGGTAGATAGTTTAGAGAGGAGGATAGTGTGGGAAATGTTATTGAAAGCTATGGAGAGGTCGAGAAAAAGAGAAGTGGTTATTTTACCAGAATCCCATGCCTGTAGAACTGTATTAAGGATGGAGAGGAGGGCTGTAGTGGTGCTGTGCCCTGGTCTGAAACCATGCTGAGTGGGTGACAGAATTTGATTTTCAAGCAGGTGGTTGAGGAGTTAAGCATGGATGCATTTTTCCAGTATTTTAGAGAGGGCTAAAAGTATAGCTATGGGTTGAAAGTTTGTGGTGTCTGTTTTGGTGCTGCCTTTGTGTACGGGGAGAATAAATGCTTATTTCCAGATGTCTGGGACAAGGGACTCTTTAGTCAATCTGTTAACGAGTATGCTGATGGGATAAGCTATAGAGTTTGCGGCTAGCTGCAGGAAATGTGGGGGGAAATTGTCCGGGGCTAGAGTACAGGGTTTAAGCTTAAGTAAAAGTTTTTTTATTGTGGCAATGGGTATGGGGGAGAATTTTAGGTTAGACTTGTGTGTAGGATTGTTTTCTGGGATGGTTTGATCATTAGCTGTCTTGGTGGTGGTGGTGTTAAGCATAGGAAAGGTGGCGGTTAGGTTAGCTATGGTGTCAGTGAAGTAGGAATTGAAGAGGGTGGAAAGTTCGGTAGAGGTTTTGTGTGGGTCAGGGGATGGGTTGCTTTGAGAACCTGGATGTAATAGATGGTTGATGGAGGACCAAAATTTTTTGGGATTATTTTTATGTTGGCTTTGCAGGTGGAGGCAGTGGGCTTTTTTATCATTGGTTATTAGACATTTTGCCTGGTTATGGAGTTGTCTGTATTGTATTACAGTTGTAGGGTCCTTGTTTTTCTGCCATGATTTCCAAATTTTATCCCTTGTGGACATAACTTATTTGGTGGATTTTGAGAGCCAGCTTGAATTGTTATGTTTTATTCATTTTTGGCAGGTGGGTGCTTGCCTATTTAGGATGTCTAGGAATGTTAAGTTAAAGAACTCAACAGCCTCGTTAAGTGGCAGGGATTTGAGGGGTTCCCAATTTACTTTAGCTAAGGTTTCATTAAATATGGATGGTTGGAACTTACATAATTGGCCTCACTTCCAGCTTAGATCTCCTACTTATGTATTCTTGCCTCATAAAAATTGCATCCAGGTGAGACAAAGCTTGAAATCTGGGTTTACAGGTTCACATGTATATACTAAGCTAATGACCACTTGGGTCTTTTTAAGCCTAGCCATGCAATCCAACCCATGTGTGGGGGAGGAGGTGTAGGTATATACTCAGTTGTGTGCAATATTGCTCTAAGCAGAAGCTACGTCTTGTAGACTCATACTGATAGTGTAACAAAAACTGTGTCAACCATGTACATCCTCTTCCTACCTGAACTACAGTCTACATCTGACAACCTAGACAAGGAATTTCAGTCACCCATAAATATCCTGTTGTCTTCCAAGAAAAAAAACTGCTTCCAGGTGCCAATAACTAGTCCCCGACTCCACAGTGGTATAAAATCACTTTTTAATATTAAAACAGAACAACACAAAGAAGGTCAAGCACTTTCGTCAAGTTTGACTTCATCAGAACAATAAAATGATCCACAGAATTCCATTTTATACATTTTCCTTAATGAATCAGTTAGATCTAGACAATTAAGATTTGAAAAGGCAGTATCAAAATTGTGACCCTTCTATATCACTTAAATGTTTGTAATGGGAAAAAAAAACACAATCCAATAAAAATAATTCATAACTTAAAAAATATATGTTGGTAGCAAGGAAATATTTTAAGGAAACTATAATCTACTAGCCCTGAATTTTAATTCAGGTTTGATGCTGATGGAATCATTTATACCAGGAAACTCAGCCCCATTTAACCTAAGTTGCCATTTAGTTTCAGCCCTTAATAACTTGTTAGTCCAATCCCCCCTCTAAAATCAACATGAACAACTTCCAAAATGCCAAATTTGAAACTATGGGAGGGGTTGGATTTAATATGTTTAAAAAGAGCATTCCTTTCGTCCTGTCTCCCAGTACTATAACAGTGCTCATAGATTCTACGGTTCAGTTTCCTTTCCGTCTTGCCAATATAAAAACATTGGCAAGACATACACAGAGCTAAGTAAACAACATCAGTAGTGGTACATGAACCGGTTGCAAAAACAACTTCAATATCAAAGGGACCCAATATAACCTTGGTACCCTCAAAATGTAACCACAATAATCACAAGATCCACATTTGTAAGTACCTTTCCTTTTATATTTCTTAATAGGTTTGTGCTCCAAAATATTTTTCAAATTGTTACTAACTCTATATGTAAACAGAGGTTCTGAACCCAGGACAGTTAACACATCCCTGTTTCCTCTTGAACATGGCCCAGTTGTTTCTGATAATCTGTTTCACCTCATTAGAGGTTTCACCGTAGGTTAAAACCATAGCCTGGGAAAAATCCTTAGGTTCATTGGTTAATACAGAGACTTCTTCTATATCAGCCCCTAATAATGGTTTATATCTAACATTCCATTCACTCATTACTTGATCTCTAATCTTCTTTAACAAGTCCATTGGATAACCTCGATCGAGGAACAGGTCCATAACCAACCTAATTTCATCCTCCACAAAAGTTATACTGGAGCACATCCTTACTACCCTGACCATCTGTCCCTTAACAATATTCCTCTTGGTATAAGGTGGATGGTTACTCGAGTATTCAAGGTAGTCGTTAGAGAAAGTGGGTTTCTTATAGACCCTAGACTGGAAAGAGTTATTACAAACATCTTTAAACAATTTTACATCAAGAAAATTGGTCTCCATGGAATTACCATTGCCTGTAAATTTAAAATACTCACAGATGTTATTAATATACTCAAGAAAGGGTTCAAAAGATGTTTCATTTTTCCACAAAATAAATAGGTCATCCAAAAACCTTAGGTACAAACACCATTCATTTTTATAACAAGAATTAAATAAGAACTGATTTTCCCAAAAATACATAACTAGATTTGCAAAAATAGGGGCACAGCTGTTACCCATAGCCACCCCTTTTACTTGTCTGTAAAATTCCCCCTCAAAAGTGAAAAAGTTATTCTTCAACACAATCTCCATAAGTTCCAAGATGAAGTTAATCATATCACCACTTAAGTTGGATCTTTTTACTAATACATCATTGAAAAATGCCAATCCAACATCATGGGGAATATAGGTAAAAAGATCAACAACATCTATTGTTGAAAAATAAAGGTCATTATTAAAAAATTCCTTCTTCACTTTCCTCAAAAAATCCCAGGAATCAATAAGTACATGGTCTATGGGTACCAAAGCTTGTTTAAACATCTGGTCAATAAACACCCCTAATGGGTAAGTTATACTATTATGTCCAGAGATTATTAATCTGTATGGAGGATCTTCTCAGTTCTTGTGGGTTTTAGGGATCCCAAATGCAATAGGTATGACTGGATGTTCCACATGAAGGAAATTAAAAACCTCTTCATTAATAACACCTTGATATAAAGAGTCCTCCAAAAGAAATTTTATCTTTCTATAACTCAATCCTGTTGTCTTTCTGACTTAGCAGCAGCAGTATACAAGCCTGTCTCCCAATAACCATTCAGCACTGTGTATTTCCAAAAGGAACATTTACAGATGCTAATAAATCAAATTCCAAAGCCTGTTAGAGCAAAATGATTTTTCCTTTCTGTTCAACCCCCACCCCCTGAAAAGAAGAAGCTGCTTTTATTCCTTAAACCTTTCTAGCCAATGTATCAGGTTCTTGCTGTCCCAGGTGTGTTTCTTGAAAAATAAACTATTTCTGTCGGATAACACTTGGAGATCTCCTTCTTAATTGGACTTGTTAGTCCAGTAATGTTCTGTGTCAGAAACCTGAGCATAAATAAGACTGAAGTTTAAAGAAATGACCATCATCCATGTGGCATTACATGTTCAGACTGTAAGACCACTATCTTGAGATGCTCTCTCTACCACGCTAAAGTAATCAGAACTGAATAGGGAGATCAATATCATGACATCTTCTTGTCTTAATATATCTTGAAGCAAATATACATTTCCCTTTAGCCAAGCATCAGATAATCTACTGCAGTGTAAACTACACTAGGAGAAATGCAGAATAAAAAGGCACTAATATATAATGACAGGAACATTAAGTAACATATACACAAAATATGGCAAATGTACAAAATGGAGGGTTGTATCCCATATTGCACATCCACTGCCCTTTTCGCAGCATGAACAATCATTCATACATATTTCTGGTCTCTTTTATATACATTAACTTCAAATAGTCCCCATCTTAGAGCACCAAGGCAAGAACCATCTGGGGTCGTGACAGCAAATATGAAGTAATAACAGTTGTAGCCTTAAAAGAATAATGCCTGTCATAAATATTACTTCTGCTTTAAGCAAAGGCTAACTTATAAAGGGAAAATATTTTAAAACACAGAAAATAGCCAAATTTAAACATACTGAAAGATACTAATCCAATTTCATGGCTTCACAATGCCAAGCCCCTACTCCAAATCTGATGCATCATTTTCCAAAAGTTGCATTGTATTTATTGTGTCAAATTATCAAACATCTTTCCACAAACAATCCCATTCATTATAAATTTAAAGTCATTGTTCATGTAATGAAGTTAGAAAAACAACAAAACTTATTCAGTCTTCTGCCACATGCATCATTTGTGCTACAGGAAGTCCAGTCCAGTTCCAAAATCAGTATTATCCATGGAAACAGCAGTAGTAAATAACTGCCTCCATTAGAGCTTTCCAGATACTACTATAACCTAGCAACAGCTCCAGTGACTTGAACTCTTGAGGGAAAATAGCATAAAAGGAGCTGATCTGAAAAAGAAAACCACTGTTTCTCTTTGTAATGGCAGGAGACTTGGTTTCATAGTCTAATCCCAATAAAAAGATTGTGATTTCCAATGAGATAAAGATATCACTAAATTTGACCACCCTACTTTGATCACTAGAGCAGTAACAGCCCCATGTGTGCAACCAAGCAAATGTTCTCAGTGTTACCAAAAGTAAACCAACTCAATGAAACAAAAGAGCATAATTTCCCCCAGCTAAGCAGCATTCAAATCTGAAGAGATACTCCCAATGTACATCATGGCCTAAGCATTTAAGATTATGTAATAATCCCAATGATACAATGCAGCAGATGCTCTGAAGTCCTACTCCCTTACCATTGCTTACCTCCTAAATAATGGAAAAGGCACTAGCATTTCTCTCCTTTTCAAAACGGGAAACTTCTCTTTACTTTGTGAGTGCCCTGCTGTCAGCTGCACAGATTGATACTCTTTTTCTACAATATTTGTGCTTTCAAGATCTCCTCTGCTTCTTCTGGACCCAAACAAGGCTTTGGTTCCCAGCAGAAATATCACTTCAACACTGCAGAGTAGGACTGTTTGAATTAAAGTATCCTTTTTCTACAAAACCTCAGTGCCAGCTAAAACTGGTTTATCTGCTACAATGCTGGGATAAACCAGGATGAACCAGATCCCTAAATGTGAACATTTACCCTTTCATTCCTTATACCGCCCTACTCTCCCTTCTTCACTTACCTCCTTACTTCTATCAAATTATCTTTCCTGACTTTCTTTCTAAATATACCATAGGCTTGTTTTTCCCTCACTTTATATTGCAATTCCTGTCTGTATTATACTAACATACATTTAATTTATCTACAAGCTATCTAAATTTTCTATAAATATTAAATGCTTGTCATATAACTTATATTGACTCTTAACTAATGTTTTCACATCATCACTAATTTGTTAGAATTATTTAAACTGCAGATGCTTTTGTTTTATTTTAGAAGATTGTAAAATTATTGCTCTTAAAATGTTTTGTAATAATTTGGAGCTTTCCTTCCTGGGCCTCCACTGAAAATGGACTTCTACGCAGTCAGACTTTCCCAGTATTCAAATGTCAATAAATAAACAAATGCAGCAAAACATATTTATCGGCATAAGCCAGACCAACATTTTTCACTTGATCCTCATTGTACTACAGCTGCACCAAGATCTGGTCTTTCTAGGAATTGTATTTAAACCAAGAAAACACTGAACGTGACTGAACTGCACAGATCGGGTGCCCAGGTACACTACCAACTATTCATAGTACAATCTTGGGCTTGGGAATCTCATTCCATTGTTATTTTGGGGAATGTTACTCAATGCCTTGCATCAAACTGTTATGGTATACCATTAATCCTAATCTTTGATCTCACAGTGATCCTCATGATCAGCCAGGAGTTCTTCTACAACTATCAACAACAAATCTGCATTGCCTTGCGGCAAATTTAAAGTCTGATATTTCATCTACCATGTTCTGAAGTGTGTCTCAGTGGTCACTAAGAACAGTAGGGACTTCCTTTTGTTTTTCATCATTTGTGAGAGTGTATTGCATCAACCCTGAATTCTTCTTCTGGAAATCTTGAAATATATTTAGCAGAACTTCCTCTTGTTGGGTATTTGGTTGATGGGTAAGAATGTCCTATACAAATTTTGTTCTATCACAGTGGGAAACCTCATCTTTTTGGAGGAAATAACTATGCTGTTTTGAGACAAGGCATTGCCATGCTTATTTTATTACAGGCCACACAGCTTTTCAATGCAGTAAAGAGTCACAGAAAAGCTATATTTACCTCAAAGGAGACTAATGGCATTCACACTTGTTTGATCATTGGGGAAATGATGAAGAGCTACTCATTACAACACAGGTGCCCTAATGGGAGTCCTGGAAAACTACCCAGTTTTATCACTAAATCTGTGTGGTCTTACAGTATATCTTTGTCATGGCCTTGTACAATTTACGGGCTGCATCTTTGACAGCACAACTGTTCCCTTACACATGTATTCTGTGTTGTACAATGTGAATACGTTTCCCACATCTAATTTCTCACAAGCCAGACGACCCGCTTATTAACTGAATTAATTTCATGATGCAGTGTGACTATATGAAACAGCATCTTGTACTTAGTGTTTTTTGTAGTTATCTGACTTAGTTGCTTTCCTTGGTGTCCTGAATAACCCAGTAATATACACACTGCTTTACTTTCAAGTCCATTCAGCTGTAATGATTTAAAAAGTATTTCCTGACAAAATTATACTTTCTGTGCCTGCATCTAGATTGAATTTAATGCTACTTATTAATGTTAACCTTCCTTTGCCAACAATCTGACTACCTATCTTATCACACTGTCTTTTTATGTTGTGACTTCAGAGATGATTCTGTAAACATTATCCATTTTAGTGGTACCTACAAATATGTATTTTCCTTGTTTTTTCTCAGTAATATGCACATTCTTTTGAACATACTTATTGTTTTTTTCCCAGTAAACATTTTTGCCAAGAGATGTTTTCTGATTTAGTTTGGGACACTTTGTTCTCCCATGCTTATACCCATACCTAGGACAGGAGGCTTTATTTTCAACTATGCTGTACTGAATGTACACTTCATGACCTCCTTTCTTGCTGCAGTTACTGTAAATAATTACTTTAGATTCTATTTTTATTATTTGACTCATAATTTATCTTACATACATCTATATTATTATACCTCATCAAATTCAGTCATTGGCTCTATTCTTACCCCAGTAAAAAAATGGGTATAGCTCCCGTTAAGCATTTGTTTCTTATAAAGAAAATAAATTATGAAAAATGGAAGATTTTTTCTGAGTTTAAAACTAATTCTTAATTTTTATGTCTTAAAGAATAGTTGTTATGTAAGGTACTCTTTTGAGGCAGTTTCTTACAATTATCCCAGGCCAAAGTTCCTTCTCTGAGGATGGATTTTATTTCAGGGAAAGTATTTTCTTTTATTTTTCTCTTCTCTTCTTTGTAGGGAAGAGGAGAGCCTGAATATTGGAAATGATGCCTTTGAAATAGGAATATGCTATCTTAAGGCAACTGACATTCAAATCTGGACTTTATCCAGTTTATAGTAAATATATAGTTAGTGTAGTTTCCATTCTCAGTTTCCCAGGGAGAGGATGAACTGCTACATAGAGATGAACTCAGGCTGTTCTCTCAAAATGGCACTGCTGCCTACAAGTGCTCATTATTTATATGCACATGTCTACATCTGGAAATACTTCTTAAAAGGTATAACACACGCTCTGTTCTACAGATATTAGTTGCACCTAAAGCATTTATGTTAAAATCACTCATTGGAATATTGTTTCTAGTATGATTAGTAGACCAAGTTTATTTTAATGTATTTTGATGTAGGCAGTTGCAAGGAAGAGGTCTGGGATGTATATAGTCCCTATATTAATTTTAGTGCCATTTCCTAATAAGATTGTAGCATATATCAAGCCTGGGAGGTAATCTTCCCAAGAGTTAGAGGTGGTATATTTTATAACTGATATAGATTTTTTTTTATTTTTTTTTTGTTTGTAGCAAAAGTGTACCTCCTCCAATTCAACTATTGGGTCTGTTGTCATTGAGGAGATAATAATTATTCTGAATTTAGCTAGAAGGCAGAATGTGCCCTTGAGCCATGCATCTAGTTCAGCAATAATGTTTAAGTTTTCCTTAAGTAACCAGAATTCAGGTTTTGACCATTTGCTGCTAATACTAGTTATGTTCAGTAGAACACTTATTTCAGACAAGCTTTTGTAGGATGGAAAATTACTGGTGATAAGAAGCCAAAGATTTTTTTATCAATGTCTCCAGATTTATTAAGTGTTATAATCAGAATTCATTTGGGAAAGGTCATGCAAATAGAAAAATAGGTAAGGTATTGTAATAGTTCCATTACACGGAGTAAGAAAGTTAAGTGTTTTCATTTTGTGATCTGATTTTAAATTCATTTTAACAGTTTGTGTCTGCTTTATTTAAGGTCTTTAAGCCTATTTTAGTAATTTCAGTAGATAGGTGTGCTGCATTTTTACTGTTTAAATACTTTGTTATTAAGCCCTAGTTTCATCTTGCGTACTGAGTATATACCAGACTAGTTCAGGGCATGTCATTGGATGAAGGTAGTTCCAGGCCAGTCAGCTCAGAGTTAAGGTCAAAGAATTCCAAAGTTGCTGTTTGCTGTGATTTTTATTTTAGTTATTGTTAAATTGCAGCACTTCCATTAGATAGAGGAAGACAGATAAGTGCTTTCATTTCTTCATCTGACATTAGATTAATTCACTCTCTGTATCTGCTTTAGATAAGGTCTTTTAGCCTATATTGGTAATTCCAGTATGTAGCTGCACTGAAATTTTGCTGTTTATGTGATCTAACTTTTGTTATTAAACCCTAGTTTCATTTCTGTGTACTCAATGTATGCCAAGGTAGTACAGGATGAGTATTTGCATTAAGGCAGTAACAATTTCAGGACAATCATCTCAGAACTAAGGGTCTAATTTGTTTTCCCTACCACTCACCCTGGTGAAGCTGAGTTCTTAAACCCAGTGTACCTGTTGTTACCTGCCCCTTATGATAATTATTCAATATAATTCCTTCCCTCTCCAAATTTATTGGCTGTTGACAAAAACATATTCGTATCATTTTCCAAAGTCACTTCCTTTAAACTACTCACCAGGCTTAAAGAAGTTTAGTACAATTGCTTAATATTGAGTGTACTGATGCTGCTTGCACTGATTTTAGCATCAAATGAGTGTATATTGCTTTACTATAATTAGTTTACTGGTTCTTGCTTGTAGCAGAAGAAGGTTTGCAGGCTAGTTGTTTTCTATTGAAATTTCAATACTCAGTAGCATGTCGATCCAAACATTATTCTAAAACTGAACTCTAAGCAGTTACTGTTACCCTTGCTCCCAGCGTCATTCCTCTCAGTTTCATGGACCAGCAATTCCCCACAACTTCTCTAGCCAGCCTGATTGAGATGGGTATCTTGAGACAGAGTAAGAATTGTCTCATACTGTCTGATGAGCATCTAATTACTCAAACAATATAGCACACTGTGTGAGAGATTATGTAATATCGTTGGAGGCAAACATCTCAAACACAGTAAACTCAGACGCCAAAATTATCAATACATCACATATCACACCTCTCCAAAGCCATCACAATACACATAATTCACCATATTCTAAGGTTCTTAAGATTAACTTGCTATACCTCAAAGACGTGGAGAACACAACATACTCACAAAGCACACTCAGCACATTAAGCCTACTTTCTCACATAGCATAAAGAGTCCCAAAGTCACAGATGCTGAGCCTGTAAAGCAGGCATTGACCCAACTAAATATTCTTGTTATAGGTGACTCCATTGTCAGACTTACATATGTGCCTCTTACCAGGGTGAGCAAGGAAAGAATGAATGTTAGTTGCCTGTCTGGTGCCAGGATCCATCAGAGCATACATGCACTCAAGTTCTTGAACAACAATTGCTAGTATGATTCTTTCATGGTTCATGCTGGTGTCAATGACTTGAGGTGTATCTCCCTGGACTATATAAAGAGAAACATGATGGAGCTTTCAGACTATGTGTCCTAGGCAGGTTTGAACCCAGCATTGAGCAGCATTCTATCTTTTCCAAGGATGATATCACAATATGAGCAAAACATTATTAACTTCAATAGTTTCTTTGTTTTTGGTGTCATTGACAGTGGGCTCAGTATTTCTCAGCCTGGTCAGATATGATCCCCAGACTATGCTGCTTTGACAGCGGTGGCTTGCATCTGTCCCGTCTACGTTTTTGATTATTGGCAAAGATATTGTCCACCTCATAGTGCTTTTCAGAAGCAATGCCAACCTGATAAATCTACCAACATAACAAAACAAGCAAAGGAAAATATGAAGGTATTATTGATCAACAGTAGGATCCTAAACAAGAAACTACTCAATACAAGCCCTTCTCACCCTGGAAGACATTGACATCTGTGTAGTGACTGAGACATGGACTAAAATAAGAGAAAGTACACCAGATGTGCAGGGCTATATTGCCTTCCACACATTTAGACCAGCTATTGCACAGGAGAGGAAGAAAGTGGAGGTGCCTCAATTGACATCCAGAAGAGACAGACATCAAGGCTGATAAAGCAGCACAATGCACCAGAGCTTCTTCAGGTCCAAATAACCATCAGAAAGGTCCTGTAATATACATTAGCTACCTATAGAACTCCCTCTATAACAAAAGAAAGCCACAACTCCTACCTGCAGGATCTAGAATCACTTGTATTAAACCCAATACCATTCTACTAGATGATCTAAATCTTCCAAATAAAGAGTGGTAAACCTACACCACCAGTAATGCACAAGAACAAAGATGCCTGGAGTTTGTCGATACAAATGCCCTGGAACAATTAGTCACAGTACACTTAGGGGGAATAATATCTTGCAGCATCTCTTGCATCTTCATCACTTGTTAGAGCTGACCATAAAGCAGTCTCCTTTAAAATAAAACTGATACCAGAGATCCCTTTCTCACAAGGTACCTTTATAAATGTCTTTAATACAAACTACCTACTCCTAAGTGATACATTGGAAAGCTTCAAATCCCCACCAAACTCAGTTAAATCATTTGAATATGCAAAAATGTACACCACCACAATATACCAGCATGTAAACAGCTGCACAGATGCAGCTGTACCCTGCATGAATAAGTGCAGGGCAACCCCAGAAACAAACCCACATGATGGAACCATAGTGTCAGCAAACTTTATAATAAAAGGAAAAGAATTTTGACCAAAAGTAAGAAAAGTAATTCTCAGACTGCTAGAGGCTTTGTCACCGAAATAAACAAACAACTCAGGAGCTTAGCAAAAGCAATGTCTTTGGCTTTTACCGGTTAGGGGCCACCACAGCAGATTACCGGTCCACAGATTGATTGGCAGTGGAGATTTACAGTGTCGAGTTGCCAGCCCTGCACCCAGCCTTCATAGAAGGTGTTTCATTGGTGCAGCCACTTTGTAAGACTGAGCTGAGAACTGTCTCTCTGACTGGTTACCACAACAGGAGCTGCATGATACCAGTTATGAGTACTCATCATAACAATGGATTTTGTCATAGATTTTTGTTTAATCTTTTTTTTTTCTTTTTGTTTGTTAATTGCTTTGTCCAGAACTAGAGCGGCAAGAGAGCATGGACATAATGAAAGGGAAAATATGGATTAGTAGTCTAGGAATGGTTTATGTGCCAACCAGTCGGAATACCTGCTAGATAAATCTTATTGGAATCCACAATGAGAGCTCTATTGACAGGGCCTGTGTTGTAGTATTTTACCTGACATTTTCATTGTGCTTTTAGAAAGATATACTCTCTTTCCTTCTGACATAGTCTATATTTTTTCCATTTCTACTCTTGTAGTAAACCTAACCCATTTATTCCCTGCCCAGTCATGAGTTACTAAAATATGACAAACCACAGCTGATGAGAGGAATATTACTTGATTGTGTATGACTGAGACACTCCAACTAAGACTGTATGTACTCTGTGAACTTGAGATGTAAATAATAATGTTACTAAAATTATCTAAATATAAAATATAAATGCATATGCTACTTCTTTTTAAAATGTGTTCACAATGAGCATTCACATTGTATGCACATATGTGCTAAACTACTTGTATAGTCACTCATTATACTGTCTAATATATTTAATATATACTTGCATTACTGTGACATACCATTTCCTCTTTAATGTCACTTGCCCTAATTATGTGTTATTTTCATACATTTTTGCACAATGGTGTCATCAGTGGAAAGGGCTTTGGTAAAGTGATACTACTATAGGTAACAAACTGAAATTAATGTTAATAAATAAATAAATAAATAAATATGGACATGAAATCCGTACCTTGAAGAATTCCACAACATAGTGGAATGGAGACACTATACCTGCAAAACACTAAGCATAGGGTAGTTTTGACCCAGAATCCTATCAGATCAGAATGGAAGAGAGGAACTCTGCCTGCAGTATGTGCTTCCTTCATGTGACATTAAAGAAGCAGTTTAAGGACAGAATGAAGTGGGATGCATGTGTTGTTGTTTGTCTTTCGGCTTTTTCCTGGTAAGGGGTCGCCACAGCAGAACTCCGGTCCGCTAATGATTGGCAGTAGATTTTTACAAAACACAGAGGTGCCAGCTCGACGCCCAACCTTCAACGAAGGCACGCCCATTTATGCATGTCTTTCGAATGCTACCCAACCACGGGGAGGACATGCAGACTCCACACAGAAAGCACTCCCAAGCCAAGCCGAGAATCGAATGGGAGAACCTCTTGCTGTGAGGTAACAATGCTACCGCCGTACCACCATGGCATCCAGTATTCATATAACAAATATGACCATGCTTAAAGAAATAAGACAATAAACCCATTTGGGGGTTATTTATAGTGCTTTAGTCATGTGATACTCAAAGCACTGACTAAGGACACAACAGAATGAATGTGGTGGGACCAGCCTGTAGTGTACTACTCTTGTTATGTCAGTTATTCTGCTAAATTATTTAATGTGTTATGACAAAGAACTCCTTGCCTGCAAGCTGCTGCAATTATTTAAAAAAATATTACACCCAGGAGAAGGAGCTTTGTATCTATTTGGTCCAGCAATACATACATCACTTACATACATTGCCTTTTTCCCATACATTTCAACAATTTGCTTTATTTTTCTGTCTTGTTGGTTGGCTGCCATAAACAGCTAAATCATACCACTCACTGACCTCACTTTTTCTTCTTTGTTTTTCTACTGCCATTGGTCTTCCTCTCATCTGTGTGATTGCTTCTATAACTCAAACCTATATGTCAGATGACTTTTGCACTTTTATTTTCTTTTCCTTTTCTATCTGTGCCAGTTGCATTTCATCTTTCCTGTCCCTCCCTTATTTTCCCTGCTTGATTATTTGCCAATTAGTTTCAACCATCTCACAGTAGATTTCTCTCTTTAATAATGTTTTGCCTTCTATTTCTTTCTTCTTCCTATATTTACGGCAGTCATGTGGTATGTCATCCTTTACAAAGTAGCCAGCCCCAGATATTCACCTGTTTGATCCAAAATAAGAATACAAACAGTCCTCTTCTCCTTGCTCCACTTCCTCCTCCCCCTTCTTCTTTTTCTGACAGATGTTGTTTGTCTTTTCCCAGTTAGGGGTCGCCACAGTGGAACTCCAGTCTGCTAATGATTGGCAGTTGATTTTTATGGTGCTGAGTTGCCAGCCCGACGCCCAACCTTCAGCGAAGGCACGTCCATTCACGCATGTCTTTCAGAGGACCCTCAACCACAGGGAGGACATGCAGACTCCACACAGAAGGCACTCCAGCCGAGAATCGAGCCTCATTCTGTTGTGTGTTTTTAAAGCAAGGCATGTTAACACCCCATTACAAAAACAACAACCACTGATAGGATGGTAATAAATATGTGACTTTATTCAGCACAAACCAGCATCGTTTTGTTTCATCATATTGTGCATGCACTGCTGCAAGTATTGCTCTTTTTATCATGCCTCTGAAGTTTGTTTGTTAGACACCAGTGTGAATCATGAGGTTCTATATTAGGAAAAAAAATACTTGCAATTGCTTCAGCTAGTGCCTCATGGCTGAAATTGCAGTTAACCACAATAGCGCACTCATTAACTACAGCTGAATTGTAACTGAGTAGCCAATATAATGTAGTCTAGAATTGCAGTGTGTAGAACCTTGCTTTGTTTCATATAGATTTAATGCTTACTTCAACACACATGTTATGATTATCTCCATACCATTCGTTGTTTGTCCGATTGTGACCACCATGTTATAGAAGTGCAAAATTCTTTATTCAGGCTTATCCAAGGGCTTAATATGATACCTGCACTTGCTCAAAGGAATAAACCCCAGCTGAGTAAGGATTCCTATCTGAAGCAATGTTCCAGCACTCCTGTAAGTGGTGATCAGGCAGCCACATTAAAGATACATGTGGTACATTAAAAACCCTAGCCAGTTTTAAGACTGGACTGTTAAAATAAATTCTTGTCAGCTAATAAGCTATCTCTCTTCTTGAACTATAGTCTTAGTACTGAATATCCATTCATCATTGAGGCTATCATATATAGCAGTGTTTTGTGGACATCACCATCTATTTATCTATCCACAGCTCCTTTTTCTCATTTTTGCACATGGAGTCAGGATTCTCACATCAACAGTCACCATCATCAAGAGCAACTGCTCACAATGTCAGCTGGCTAGCTCTGCCACTGCAGCCATCACCACTACTGTATATTTGTTTACAAGGTCATTTCACATGAGCAGGCTGTGGGCCATTTTCACTTAGTCTCTTTAAAAATATTATTATTTAGCTGAACCTATTTTAGGTACTTGAAGTTGGGATATTTAGTGTTTGTTTTTCCCGACTGCATTTTTATAGCTCATGAGATATATCCTAACATGTTCTGCATTACTTTTCTTTTATATACATTGCTACTACCTTAGGAAAGGGTGCGCTCTAAACAGTGTCAGAAATATGCAACAAAAATCCTGATATTCTGTGAAACACTGGACACTTGAGAGGTATGGTAGCTCCCTGTTTATAATGACAAACAGAAATTTGATAGAAACATATATTTGAAAAAAAAGGAGTGCAGGGTAACTTCATCGGTGAGTATATTTAAAGGGCATACCAGAACAATACAAATTCAATGCATGGCTGATTGCGCTTTCCTTCACTATTGATTTTTCACTGTGATTGATTTTTCACTGCTGCTGAAGTAGAATTGGCAACACGCCTGATTGCTGAGGGAGCTACAGTTCCATATTGTATGATGACTGCTGAGATGACTGTTATTTTAGAGAGGCATGGATGAAAGCACACAATTATGCTTTGTAACTATGTAACTATGAAACTAATAGTAGGTATGCTTCTATGTTGTGTTCATGAGTTTCATTTCACTTACTGTCCTCCCTGGACAGAGTTGAGTCTCAGAATATTAAACTTAATCTTTTTACTAATTTTTGTTAGAATGTTAAAAGTGCACTGAGTCTGATACCTGCCACCCTCATTTGTCTGCTGTGTGTCCTTGAGCAAATAATTTTCCATATTTTGCTTCTGGGTGCCCCTGAAAAGAAACTGTATATCCACTGGTCCTACCTGGTTAACATATGGGTATAATTATAATTATTGTCATTGTTGTTATTATTATTAATATTCCTCATTAGCTTGAATTATGAGATGCCATACATCATGTTATAGTAGAATTATATAAACAATGTCAATATCAAAAGTTCTTATGTTTGTGATATTTAGTTAACATTTTCATATTTTTGCCAAAAGAAAACAATTAAAAAGATTATTAAAAAGTATTATATCCACAAATTCATACCAGTCAATGAGAAATTGAATGCAATCTTAATAAATGTTTATTGCTGAATGTCTTTGATCCTTCCTGTCTGACATCAGTTAAAATAAAGCAGAACGTCTTTTTCCACTGTAGAGGTATCAACATTGTGATCTGAAAAAGTAAACCATTTTTTCCTTTGCTGAAGTCTGAGAAGCCGTAATAAAATGTTAAAGACACTTGTTTACATAGCACTAATAGTTAAAAGCCTTCTTGGGTAACAAAAGTCTGCCCTTGTTTGTATGTCTTTCATTGAGGTAGCAGTGATATGATACAGTCAACAGTACGCAGCTGTGGAATTAAAATAACTTCCATTACCACTACTCTGACTCGTTCCTTGGTAATAATACTACTTTAGCAATCTTCACATCATATCAGACAGCAGAAATGTCTACTTTTGTGATGGACCATTTAAATACAAAAGTGCATCCTTTTTCACTCCAGTAATAACACAGCAATGATGCAGTATTTTCACTTATGAGGAAACTATCACATTCATATCATCACAGCTTCATTATTGCTGTATGAAGAAAGGGATGAAAAAGGAACTTAAAACATCAAATACTTGGTATCGTGTTTGCAGAGCTGAAGCAAACATGTAGCTATATGTGTTTCTTGGCTTTATTCCATAACAAATACTTCAGATCGTTTTGTTAGCTCTGTACTCCACAATTTGAGAAAAACAAAATGAAAAAAAGTGAAGTATTTGTATATTTGAATAAGTGTAATAGGTCATTTGAACTCTAAAACTAAGGAAGTCTCTGGTTATGGAATGTGTAATTTTCGTCAATGCCATGAAGGAAGAGAATTCTAAAAATAGGTTTTAAAATGTGCTGCCAAGTTGTCATACTGTTATAGCCTATCCAGTGTGAAACTTAACTTTTTACAAAACAAATGATGGTTCCTTAAGATGAAAATGAGTCCAAGGTGATACTGGTGAGCATCTAGGTGATTTGTATTTCATTATAACAATGAGGCATTACATAAAAGGACTGTGGGATACCACCTTGTACAATCCATCAGAACTGCCTTTAAGAAATTGCAAGTCCCAGCATCAACCCTACAAAAATAAATAACAGTACACATGCCCTAGATATGCATCATCACCAGTAACTTTTAGAATTTAAGACACATATTCATAACTTTGTAAAGAACTACACTCTAACCACATCTCTCTAACAAGTTATTGTTAAATGCCCAGTTGAATAACATTTATAGTTAAGTATATGGATTATAACCATGTTTACCACATATGCAAAGGCATTTGGTTCAATCACAGTTTATTGCACAATGGTTTTATGGAAGTGATTTATTTTATGAAGATTCTTATTAGCTAGAAGAAATATAGTAGGAATAAAATTCAGGTTTATAAGGTAAAATATTTAGTAGCAGAAATTTTGAAAACTGATTAACCATTAGAAATACAAATGTTTTGCTAGAAGTGACCTTTGTCCTATTTTATCTTACTGTATCTTATTCTTCTTTCTACTCATATTGATATCTCTGTGTTCTGGTCATATTTCTTCTTATTTTAGTAGGCAGATTTGATAAGCATATTATTAGTTGATAGATTTGCTATATTTCTAAAGTATATGCATGATATTGAATTTCTTACATTTTTCCTAAACACCATATGACTGCAGTATCAGTTATAGAAGTATAGACTATTTCGATTAATTTCAGATTTGATGTAGATTTACAGGCTATATATATATATTTAATTTCCTTCAGATTCCCTTTGTTGTTTTTATTGAACCAACCTAGGTTTTATATCTTCAAAGTATTTAATTGATCAGTTTGTATATTTGGAAGAGTGATAGATGCCTTAGTAGCTGAATCATATGTCTCGAGTGTTAAAAAAATTCAACTGCTACCTGTATGCTTTTTAACAAAGCATTGATCAGATTTGAGTGATAATATACCACCTTAATTTAATAAAAGAACCTGTGGGTTAAACACTGTTTCCTTGATTATTATGGTCTCAATACCAATATAAATAAGAAACAATTATTCAACACTATTTTTAATTTTTAATGCAAATATTTGTGGAAAGTCAAATGAAAGTTACTTATTTGCACTATTTTGCTCATAAGAGCCATTTTACTTAGTGTCCTTGCTCGACAGAGCTGAGTCTCAGAACACTGAACTCAACTTTGCTATCAGTTTTAGTTAGAATAATAGAAGTATACCATTCACATGAATCTGAAATGAAATGCAAATGAGTCAAGAAAAGGTAAACACTTCATAATAAATTAAGAAAATATAGTACCACAAAAATACATAATAGTGGAAAGATCCTCTAAAGGTGTGGGATATGCAGAGATTCAGTCACACTGATGTGGTTTAAGGTAATTTGAGGAAGTAAGTCCCACTCAGAGATACAAGACAATTATTAGATACCTCTGTATATAATAATTTTGCAGGTATTTATATTGAATGAAACAAACAGTCTCCATGGTGTCCCTTGAAGTCTCACAAACCCAGCATGTCAATATACTGGGTCCAACGATAAATAATGAGGGAAACGTCTCTGTGGGGAAGATCTAAGATTCCCTAGAGTTCCTTAGAGTTCAGGCACCTGATGAAAAACATAATGTGAATATCCCACCTAATAACACTTGGTAGAAATAGTTTCTTTAAAAACTTTCCAAAGTATAAATCCACTAATGTCTGAATGTATGGAAGCACAAGCTAGTTCAAGTTGAATCTTCTTAATTCGAAATGCGTAAACTACTTATATTGAATGTGCGCATGCCTTTCTTTATTGTTTTCCTTAGATATATGTGGATTGCGCCTATATACTGAGTATCAGCACATCTGTGATTATGCTTAACATGTGAACTTCAGACCTAGTATCCAATCACAAAAGTGCTACATAATTATTAATGTAGAAGCAATAAGCAATTTACAAAGGTGTGCGACAGTAATTGTATTATTACATTACATTATGTGATTGTACATTTACGTGCATGTTGTATAAGTTAGCATGTGTGCATGTGAGAGGAAATTTGTACTTAATATGATAAAGAAACTGAAAGCCATTTGTTTACAACATTTATCTGCAACACTAGTATTTTAAATGCATATGACATGTTCAAAAAGCTTGGACACAGCTTTACTTTAAAGAGATTTTGTAAGAAAGTAACCTGCTTACAGCTTACTGTGCAGTGGCTGTGCTCCTTTATACCCCACCTGTATATATATATATATATATATATATATATATATATATATATATATATATATATATATATATATATACTAACTCATAGGTCACATGACCATGGACTAAAGTAAGACTTGTTTACTTTGCTTCACAACCCTATGAAAATCATATAAATGAATCATGATCTTTCACACTACACATTGCTGTGCATACCGTACATGAGTGAATGTGTGCATTCATTCTGAAGTGGATTGGTGCCTCATACAAGATTAGTTTTTCTGGCTTTGGTTCCCTGGATATTGAGATAGGCGTTGGCTTACCCCTGATATTGAAATGGATTAAATGGGTAATCAAAGAATGGATAAAAGTCAGGTTTAGAATAAAAAGTCTGAAATTAAAGCTTTTCTCACTTAAACCATTTTTGAATTATACTTGTATTACCTGATAGGAGAGTGTTACAACTGGCAGGAGAGAATAACTGTAGGTTATAAAACATCTCTGGTCTTTCATCCAGGAATGGAAATTTAAAGATGTCTTATTGATTTGGGGAAAAAGCAATATCTGACATTCTTGCTCAATCATTTATTAGTTATTTATCAAGTAGGTAAATCAGACCACTTGTGTATTTTTTTTTCTAGTATTACCTAATTTTTCCAAAAAAAGAAAGTTATAAAAATGTACAAATACAGTATAATGTATTAATATATAAAGAGCAATTAAGATGCAAAACCTGTCAGAACTGGATACTGCTCAACACAATGTAAAACATGCTCCATGGTATGCATTCCTTCAGCTAAACAGCTAAGAATTTATTTTGTTGTTGTGTAGCAAATTCTGTAATGTATGTTATTTGATGCAGAATTAAGTAAGGAAAGATTACAAGGGTCTTAGGAAGAGAGTTCCACCTAGAAAGGTGTAGGTGAGAGAAGACATTCTCAAACAGGCAAGTGAAAAGAGTTGCAGTTTGAAGTCTGAGAGTACTGAAAGAAAAAAACCCAAAGGGTCTGGATAACTGTTTAACAAGAATAATTAGTCAGCTTTCAAAGATGAACTAAAACACCATCTCAAGGTCCCCTGGCTATGTGTTTTCTCCTCATCAGGCTATTTCTGACAGAAAAAAAACAGTCCCTTATCACCTCTCTCTCTCTTTCTCTTGCCCCCAAAACATAGTAATAAACAGTGAATACATAATTGTAACTAAAATGTATACCATCTAAAGCTTTTGTAGCTATCACTATACTCTCTACTCTTACACTTTTTGAAATTAATGTCCACAATTAACATCATTATGCCTATAACTTAATACTCTGCACCTAGAGGATACATTGCCCTACTGCAACCAGAATAAATAAGTCCTAAGAGATTTTCCCACAAGCTACAACTTCGAAACAAGAAGGCCTCAGTACTGCTTCATCATAGAGTGCTACAGCCAAGAAGCACAATCTCCACAATGTTAAACCCCAACGAGAAACTTGGCACATCACAATGATCCCTAAGGACTGCTGTCCAGCTGTATTTTAACAGCAGAAATAGCTGGACTAGAAGAATTATTGTTACAATGTAAACAAGTGCAAGTAAACAGGACAAAGCCTAGAATAATGGGTGGACAAAGGCCCAAAATAGGTACAAGTTTAAATATTCCTCCTCTAAACTTAGAAAGTAGCTTACTATCAGGATTTGTGTTGGCGTGCCTTTTTAGCAGAATATGAAGTCAGAAATTCAAATGTACGTTATTTTTTCCTGACTTCAGTGGTCTGTGACTTGCCAGAAAACCACAAATGTAAAGAGGAAAAGACCCAATCCATGCATCAAAAAGCTGGACATTCTGCAAGAATCTTGACAGTTTAGGGATATTCCTCACTCTCAGTTCAAATGCATAGTAGGGCAGCCTTACCAGGATTATCGCCAGTTAATTCCATCCCACTGTTATATGGCAGCAACTCCAAAGTCTGTGGAGAGAGACAGATGTATCAGAAGTAGAGATGCACTGTACAGTAAAATAAAAAAAATACACCGAGCATATCCCATAGCATAAAGGGATATGCCAACCCTTCAAACAGAATGAAAGAATATGTATAGACTGAATATTTCCTGTTATAGAACGGGAAGGGAAGTTTTGTTTGTTCAGAACTTTGCACAGATAATCAAAGACTTAACAAATGTAGCTCAATGAAATATGTACCCCAAGGAATAGAACGAGCTGAGAGGTCAATACTAAAGAGGAAGGAGGAGATGTGTCAGACTATATTGAAATGAGTGAGGCCCAGCTAAAGCTGCTCATTAGAGGTGTGTCATAAAAAAAAAAATACAGGAACAATTGCCATCAGGAATCACCATTTAGCTAGATAGAATAACAGACACACACAAGGGACATGGGAGACACAAGCATGATCCAAGCAAATTCAATATCATACAATTATGCATGGCAAGTATGTTATTTATGTTTGTCTCACCTACCTACGCATACGGCAGTCTACCAGAAGACCATGTGTGGCACATGGATGTCTGACACAGTCATCCTACAATAGGATCATAGTATCATAGGAGATTACTAGGCTATCGACCCAAAGGTAATTTTAAGCCTAGCCATTTCAACCCAATGTTATACCATAGAGGTACAACTCAATACGCAAGATAGCATTTAGTAATGACTGCCCATGTCCAGGAGGGTTGTGGGTGCTATCCCCAGTAAGAATTTACAGTGCCCCATCCACTCATCCAGGTTCCTCTTGAACAATGTCATAGAGGTGCTCTGTTTCATTTGAATTGGTAACCTGTTACAAAGATGTGGCAGTCACTGGGAGATAAAGCTGTCCCTCCAGCATATCCTATTTAAGTTGCAGACCATATTCAAGTCTCTGAAACGGGTAGCCCTAGACCCATTTGATGTATGGATATGCAGTAAGTTCATTAGGTTTGGGTCTTGGGTTGCTGTGTAGGCCAGGCATAAGTCTCCCCTAAGAAGTTTATATGATATGGAGTATATTGACAGAGATTTTAGTCAGTCCATGTAAGGCACATGCTAGAAGCTCTTGATCTTCTTTGCTAGAAACCTCTGAGGTCTCTCTAATTGCTGTAGATGCTTTGTACGGTACATACCAAATGGGGCATTATACTCAATTATGGGCCAGATAAGTGCCGAGTACAGGGGGACTATAACTTCTTTTGCTCTCGAGGTAATGCCTTTACTAATCAAGTGAACTACATGGAAAGTTTTCCTTACAAAAGGTAGATACATGGTGGTCGAAGTTAAGGTCACGGTCAACCTGCAATCTCAGATCCTTTACCACTTCATGGGTACTTAGGGAATTATTATTGATTTGACATTGTTTGTATTGAAAGGAATAATGATGCATTTCTTTACATTCAGTTTGAGACCGTGACTAATACACCACTTGTTGGTCTATGTGAGACCATCCTGGAGTTTACTGACACCATTTGAGGATTCAATGTTTGCACCTAGTTTGCAGTCATCTGCAAACTTGGTCAGCTACAACCCTTTAGTTTTGACCTGAACTTCTGAGAAGTATGAATCAAACAGTAGGGACCCCAGCACTGACCCTTGTGACACCCTGCTGGTAATAGGTCTGTTGGTTGATGTGGAGTCAACCCACTTTGATAGTGTATGCCTGGTTTGTCATCCAGTTGGCAACCCAGCCTACAATGAAGGGGTTTACATTACATTTGTTAAGTTTATCAGTACAGCCTGAATGTGGGATTGTGTTGAAAGCCTTTGCCAAGTCGAGGTATGCTGTGTGCAGAGATTTGCCCTCATCAATGGCCTTGATCACACTTACAAAGAAATCCACCAGATTTAACAGGCAGGATCTGCCCTTCATGAAGCTAAATTTGGTATGGTCCAGGATTTGGAGGTCACCTATGTCTTTGTTTATGAGGTTCAAAATGATACACTGCATGACCTTACAGATGAGACTGGTCAGACTTATGAGTCTGTAATCCCTCAGGTCTATTGCTAGGCAACCTTTGAGGAGGTGAATAACTGTAGCTCTTCTCCATTCTGCAGGAGCAAACCCTGTGTTTAGGCTATGATTGAAAAGGGCACTTAGTGGTGATGCTAAGACAGCCTGGGATGTCATCTGGTCCAATAGAGGCCATGTTCTTTGCCTTGGAAAGTGCTTTGAAGCCTGCACTTCAGATATGTAAGGTGGTGGGGGGAGTTTGGGGGGAGGGTTTGTTGTAAGTAAGGAGGGGATAAGGGAGTAAAGTTTTTGCCAGACTTATCCATTAACAGGTTTACTATGTCTGTGGGGTCAGTGATTGTGATACTGTTGGCCACCAGTTCTGCACATGCTTGGGTCCTACCCATTAGGTTATGTACATAACTGTAAAAGGCCTTATGGCTATCCTTAGCTGTACTTGCTACTCAAAGGAGTTCTTGGACGATTTAACAAGTTGTCTTATTTGCCTCTTAAGCTGAGGAGGGTGCTTTTCCATTGATGGGTTCTTGTGTTTGTTTTCTTGGACAGCAACTTTATGTGTTTATTGTAGAGTTTGTTGATGCTGGAAGTCCACCATGGCAGCTTTTTACTTGGGGTTCTGGTTTTGATTTTATCTGGTACAGCCGAGTGTATACACTTATGCAAGTGACTGTACGGGATTTTAGTGTATGCTTCGGCGTAATTATCACTTTCAGCTTGGAGTGGGGCTTGGAATGCATTTATACATTTGCGTAGGAGGGTATAGTTTGCCTTAGTGAAGTTTTTTAGTCTGATTTCATCCTTTGTGATTTCTGGTGTTAGTGTCAGTTTGAAGGTGACTGATTTGTCGTCAGTTTTTACTAATGACGATCAGCAGTACATCTGTTTGACATGGTGGTGATGACGAGATCTAGACTGTTTGTTCCTCTTGTTGGGGTATGAACAATTTGCTCCAGGGCATTTGAATTCACAATGTCAAGGAACTTTTGTGCTAACGAGTTTGGGCAAGAGTAGGTTTCCCAGTTGATGGTGGGATAATTGAAATCCCCCAAAACCAGTGTGCTTGGTAAAATTTGGATTGTCTTCAGTTAGGTTAAGTAGGCTGTATGGGTGTCATGACCCATGGAGGGGATCAATAACTGGCTAGGACTTGAATGGGGGTCTTACCCACTGTAACCTGGATCTGGAGTAACTCCATGGAGTTGCCCAGTCTAACTAGACGTGAAATTAATTTTAGTCTAAAATAGATTAAAATACCACCTCCTTAGGTTTTCACCACTTTCCTTTTGTGGTCTAAAGGTGTGGAAGGCATTTTAGCCTTGCAGGGCTGGTGCACTCTATGAGGCCTTAAACCAGGTTTCTGTGACTGCACAGACATTTACATCTTCTAGTGATAAGAGTGCTTCCAGGGTGTGCAATTTTTGGTTTAGGCTCCTAGTATTTGGCAGCATGACCCTTATTCTGCTCAAATAGGACAAACAAAAGAATAGAGGCAGACATGTAAAAAAGTGAGCAGTAAAGGAAAGCGTCCCTAAAGTAAAGTCTGTATCTGGAAAAGAGATTGGGCAGGGAAGTTTGCTGGTCAAGACATAAGTCAGGCTGTAAAAGGGGAGTGTTCTCTAAGGGCAATGAGACTAGTGTATTACATCAAGTGCAGACATCTACATTGCTCTCATACTGCGAATATTCTACTGCTATGAATGTTGGGAATACATCATAACTGTCCAAACTTCAGACAGGCATATAGCAGCAGAGTAGATTAAACAGAACAATAGACTACCGTGTGTGACAGAGAGCACTCAGAAGCCACTGTCTATGCTGATAGTATAGCAAGCTAGTACAGGATCTACATATATCACATTGAAATACTCCATGGTTTCCACAGGCACAGAGAATCCTACAACTAACATCACTGGCATCCAGTTGTTCAGCCTTACTAACTTGTAGAACATGGATGCTGAGTGGTCCACTACAAGTAGCATAGCCTTGATGGATACCACCTATGACTACAGACCATGGCTACCCAGTGAAGCTTCTATCAACAAAGAAAGACAATTATCCCCTAAGGGCAAAGATGGATCAAATTGATTTGCCTAACAAAACAGACCTGCAAAGATTATGGTATAGTAGTTGAAATCAGAATAAGTGATACTGAAATTTCACTGCATATAAGAAGCTGCCTCTTTAAAACTAGCACTGCTTTAAAATACATCACTTGGAAAGCCACCTGATGAAGGCACTTGGGGTGGACATTTCACTGTGTTGATGAGAGAAGAAGGAAACTTCTCAATATGGTGGCAGTTAAAACAATTGTAGAGAATTATAAGTATCACCCTAAAAGAATAAACTATTTCCATGGCAAATAGACTCAATAATCTCATGTTTTTATTGCCTTGTTGCTCTGTTCAAATAATGCATGTGGCAAATTCTTCCTTTCTTACATTATTGTTAACTACTAATTGGTCAAATACCTCAACACCACTAAATTCTTGTTAAAGAATAAAATGAATGACCCTCAGTATTTGCAGCATAAAGGAGCTTGTTCAAGTTGAGAACATTTTATAATGAGCAGTAAAGAATCATTTAATCATCTGCTTAAGCAAAAATAAAAAGCCCTCCCCATCACTAGTCCCAAAATTTTGAAGCATTTCAATTAAACAAAAAAAGGAAAAATAGGGAGATTTTTTTAATATTTTTTCAGACAAACTATTTTTAGTATCCCCCATTCGATTCGCGGCGTGGCTTGGGAGTGCCTTTTGTGTGGAGTCTGCATGTCCTCCCCACGGTTGGGTAGCATTCGAAAGACATGCGTGTGTAAATGGGCGTGCCTTTGTCGAAGGTTGGGCATCGAGCTGGCACCTCGGTGTTTCGTAAAAATCTACTGCCAATCATTAGCGGACCAGAGTTCTGCTATGGCGACCCCTAACTGGGAAAAAGCCGAAAGACAAACAACATTTTCTATCTTTGACTCTTATATGTCAGTTTTAAAATGATTCTCTGTTTGCACCTTCCTAGCTGTAGAGGGTAAATGATGGCTTAGAGAAAAGTGATTTTTTTTTTGAAGTCTATGTTATACAGAACAAATCTAAAAGTAAAGCCTCTTTCATCAAAAGTGTTTTGCATTGTATAGTTATTGCCAGCTAGGTGTGTATGTATCAACAAATACAGTATTTAATGCAGTAGCTGAGCAAACATAAAATCATATTGCCAGTGTTACAAGTTATTTTACAGATTTTTCATTGTTTTTAATAATAATGTTTGCTGAAACTGCCATATCAAAGCCCATATGCAGGAATGAAAAAAAATCATACTGAGGTGCTGAGGATATTCAGTGGTTGTACATTAATTTCCAGAAATCTAATCTGTACTAATACCTATCTATAGCCCCAATGCCATGCTGTTAGGGTTGCCACATTTTCAAATTAACAAAGTGGGACAATTGTGGTGCAAACATCAGATTTTGCAGTCAAAACATACCCACAGTCAGTACAAAGGACAGAACTTCACTTTTTTGCCTAAATAAAAGCTTATTCTTGTAGCATTTTAGTTGCTTTTTCTGTTTCTTGTAACATTTAGGTGTTTCAGATGCAGAATAACTGCTTTATGCAACTATTACATAAAATATAGGAAATAATTTTGCCCTAAAATCTCAGGACATTTGCCATTTTTACAATTTCTTGCAGGACACAGCTGCCAAAACAGGGACTGTCCCTCGCAAAGTGGGACAGGTGGTAACCCTACATGCTGTATAATACATACACTTTTCGTGAAGTTTAGTTAAGAACTGTGTGAAATGAGGAAACACAAATGCAAAATGTATCCATATCCAAGATGTTACTGACCAGTAAGATTAAGATCAGATGACATACATGTGCAGTAAGACTTTCATCCGTTTTAAGGATACCTTACTAGTTATACCTAAACACTGTCTCCTTGTCTTAAAAATAAATAAAGCACTGTTTTATATACAATATACTGAAATCCCAAACTATGCTACACTAGCCTGGTATGCTTATTTACATTAAATCAATAATTCAAGAAAGCTTTAGAGCATGCTAATCCATGGGGACAGACTTCATAAAGCTCTTGGATGCTATTTACAGATAACACAGTATGCCAAAGGAAGACTTCAGCACACCAGATGTGGATGTGATTTCAGAAAACACACTGAAGGCACATGGACTACTTAGCTATTCAGTGTAGGATAAAAAAGGATTCTGCGCATGCATGTCTGATTCCAAAACACATTGTGTGCACCCAACACAACTTAAATGTGACAAAATGCTATGCTGACTCTGTTTCTGAAATTTTCAGCATATGCTTTACGGACCTCAAGAAAGAGCAGCCTACTACTATGGATTCTGTCAAATTCTGTAACAGTACCAAAAAATACAACACAAAAATTCAACCTGAAGTTAATAAACTGCAACAGATTGCAGTGATACAAGGCATAAATGAGGATGCGTTGTATACACTGGAAGGAAGGCAGAGCAAGGCTGTAACTTAACCAGTTGTCAGAGCAGCAAAAACTTGTTAGGTACCAGTGACAGACAACTGATGTAGGCTGTCTGCAACGTGTGCCCCACACATGTCCTTGCATGCACTGTGAGGAAAACCCACCCCTTGAAACCAAAGTGCGTCCCAGCTGGTGTACTTGTCTCTGGAACTTTTCAGAGACACATGGGGGCAATGTTTTGGGAGTGTCACAGACAGTTGCGAACCATATCCTGGCAATATTTCTGAAAGCAATCTGCAGCAATGTGGATGACAAAATATACTTCCCATCCACTCCCATGGAGTGCAGAATTGTAATGTACCAGTTTTACAGCATCACAAAATTCCCCCATGTACTTAGTGCATAGGTTGCACACACATACCTAGCAAGGCACCAATACATCCTGAAGTAGACTGATACATTAATGAAAGGGCTGGCCTTCTAACAACTGCCAGTTTGTGGGTGCAGCAGATGACTGCATGACAAACATCATGGCAACACACCCTGAAAATCTCCATGCTGTTGCCATATGGAGGGAAAGTGGACAGAGAGATGTATTCCCGCAAAATGAAATTCTTGAGAGTCTATTACTGGCTTAGTACAGGAATATAGCTAAGATGTAAGCTAAGGATACCCATCTCAAAAATATCCATGCTGATCAAATGTGTTTTTATTCCCCACAACAAGTGACTGTGGTTATGCACTTGAGCCATGGGAAATGACACTGTAAAGTGAACCATCCAGCCCTGTGGAAGAGACTTACAATGGAGTGCATGAAACAACCAGAAACACCACACAGCAGGTGTTCTGTGTACTAAAAGCTATGTCAGATGTCTGTACACATCCAGGGGTGCACTGCAATACACACCTGAGAAGCCAGAACAAATGATAAAGGTGTGTGCCATGCTGTACAGCATGCTAACTAGAGCACATGGCAGTCTTCCAGCTGAATGTGTGGAGGAATTATTCCAGGAACCCCAGATGTCTGAAGATGATATTTCACAGCTATCAGAAGAAGAACAAGAGGACACAAGGTGCAGAAGACACAGGCATATGCAAAGTAGGGTGTAACCTCAAGTGCAGGCTCAGGCAACACATCAGCATCTAACCCACAACTTCAAGTCATAATAAGCCACACGTATATGAGCACACAGATTAAACATTGATGTACAGGTGTTGCCCCACCACAGCAGCACAGATTGCATTTAATGGAAATTTCCTACTAGGTATGCATGCTAAGCATAAGACATAACACCCTAATCATAATATATAACATTATGAACATATACAAATCTGTCACAACAGGGATCAGCAACTCAGGGCACAAATGACACAGGTATGCGTGCGGGCACAGCTTGTTGTATCAGTTATGGGAAACAATAAGGAACATACACCAGTACAGCACATTCCTATCTGTTCACTATAATAAGCTGAAAAAAAGAGAAACAACACAGGACATAATGCAGAACTTTTATATAACAAGCCAAATATATCACGGTAAAGTATGAATAAAGTAATGTAATACATGGAGTTAGCTACATTTATTAAACTGTTGGACTCACTCTAACACAGTCTAAGGTGACCACACTGATGGCTCACACTGCAATCTGCTCTGCCCCTACTACGCACAGAAACACTTGGCCCAGGTTGCTCCACAAATGAGACTGATACGGTGATGACACCATGTTGAGGTGAAGGAGCATGACTGTGACTTGATTGTCTGGTCATGAATAACGAGATCACAGCAGATGGGACAGCAGTGGAAGTGTGTAGACATTGGAGCATAGACACTGATGCTCAATGGACAAGGTTGGTTCTTTTGAGATATGGCCTGTTTCTCCCACATGGCAACTGGCTAAGCACAGTCAGGGCATACAGAACCTTGTTTGTACTACAGCACTGCTGTAGTACTGTAGGGGCCAGAGAATCTACTGACCATGCCACAGATAACATACTTTCAGTCTGAGCAGCCAAAGATGCCATTATGTTATTGTGCCTGTGCTCCTGTCCTTCATGCAGCACATGCATCTGGTGTGCAACATGATCTGTGACACGAGCAAGTGCATGCATGTCTGACCAATGACATTGCTGGGAGCATTTATTTGCTGTAGGAGTAGACAGACACTCTCTGACAACTGACAATGTACTCCATCTGCACTAGCCAATTTTAATATATTGTGGGGAGCTGTCAACATCAGCAGCAGTCTCAAATTGTGTCTGTTGCTCACTGGCCTCATCCTGTTCACCATCCAATGTCCCATCATTCTCAGTAAGGCCAGACAAGTTTCCTTCCACATCTTTGGCTACAGCTGCATCCACATGGCCAGACTGTATCACTACATCATTGTCCCTGTGTGCCAGGAGCCATGCTGCCATAGACATATCAGATCCCACATCATGATCACTGGACAGCTTAATGGAAGATACACATAGCTGATGTGCTAAAAGAAGAGACAGATGACACAGATCAGGATAACATATTTATGTCACATGATGGATATCATTAAAGATATATGACATATATATCTCACTGCAATGTTACAGATAATGAGTTTACATGAGATCTTGTCTATGTATGGGTCATGGAATCTACATAACAGGGAGTGGACAATTAGGTTACATAGCCAACATACATGACATATGTCATGAATAAAAACAAAACACACACCTGACAACTCCTCCTGAGAATATGGTGCTGTTGAAGAGGGATAATCTTCAACTATCATAGGCAAAAAAACTCATCATTATTAATCACATCATTGCCAGCATTAACCATCTGAACACAGTTAAAACCTACAGAAAGTTTTACATAGACATGCCACTTGTTTGTGTAGTTGATGAGGTTGATGCAGTATGACCTAGGGATGGGAAGATGGACACAGTATTAATGGAGGACAACAACAGGAGTGACATCAATAACATGTATGAAACAGAGTTAAAAACATGACAACAGACTCCCACTGTGGAGAGTCTGTCGACTGTACTGCAGAATCTGCAGTGGGAAAGTAAAGAGAAAGACAACACAGTAATGTATGCAGGCAACAGAATACTGACAGCATGACATATGCAATGCAGTCATGTATGCAGGCAACAGAAAACTGGCAACATGATAATACAACACAGTCATGTATGCAGGCAATAGAGTACTCACAGCATGATACATACAACACAGTCATGTATGCAGCAACAGAATACTGAGATAATGACATACATGACACAGTAACATGGGCTAAGGATACTTACGTGACAGATGTTTTACCTGTTGGCCAGATGGCCCTGTGTCAAAAAATAGTGACATTAATATCATGTATCACAAGTCTCCCACACATTGCTGCAAACTAAACGCCTGTTGCGGAAATGTTACAGTAACATACCTGGTCTGCCTGTACTTGCACCTGTACAGCTTGTGCCCCCAGTGGATGTACCTGCAGTGTACAATGAAAGGGGAAATATTGTTATGACAGTAAACAGCAGTGCCATGATATAATGCTGAGGAAATAACAGGTAGAGGTTACAGTAACACAGTATGGAGACATGAACCTGCCTTTCCCTAGTGTTGTCCAGAAGTAGACAGACCTGTGAATATTAATGCTGACAACATTACAGATGTTGGTTGCACTGTACTGCCTGTACTGCAGTTGCATGAGCACATCTCATTACACTTATGTTTACTGCCATCACCCTGTGTGGATCTGTGTGCATGACTCTAATATACTTCTGTAAATCAAAAATGACAATGCATGAATATGCATGCAACAGTAATAGGCAATGATTTACTCTACACTCAGTCATGTGATGGAAAGTAAGACATACATTTTTAGTCTGGAACTCAGTCTTCTATCCCACTACTGGGTATGTGTCACTCCCCTATTGTTGTATGCAGGCAACCCAGCAATATTGTGATGCTATCAAGGGGGCAATGGTGGTCTACTACCAGCGGCATCCCTCCATCTCTCATTTAGTCTTAACCTGTTGGCTCCATGGAGGATCATGTCTGAATAGGATTGTCAATAAGCCTCATGGGATCTGTCCTGACCTACAACCTCATTAATTATGTTGGTGAGATCAGTCCACACTTCATTTCTCCAAATGGTATTCCATTCTTGGCCAAGGATTCTCTGTCCATGTTGTTAGAGGACATCTATTATGATATCATTTTCCTGTGAGGAGAAGCTGTTACCTCTAGGACAGTTGGCTATCTGAAAAACAGATATATACACATGATCACATTCCTGTGATTCCATTCCATTCATCTGATGATCACTGAGGTGCGGAGACAGCCCGCAGATCCCTACAGTATGTGTGATTATCCTATATATTCTGAGCATTCCTAGGGAATTTAGAGATATATCTCTGTCCCATATATATCAGACAGATGTTTTTTATAACTATTAGGTGGCTGTTGTGACAATTAGCCCAGGGTAATAATTACATAGATATGATAACTGCTTTCCATTTAAGTATGGGTTTGATTCCCATGCTGTTAATTTATTTAATAATGTTTATAATATACATAATTATGAACTTTGTAGCATTACATCTGTTTTCCAATACATAACAACATAATTTCTCACATCCACTGTCCTCATGTGTTACTGATGCCTAGAGCGCCTAGGCAGTTGATGACTACACATTTCATAGTTATCCATTATAATATAACAATATTGCTTACTGTAGCAGGATATGTCTGAATAATAACTCATACATAATTTCTTTAATTCATTCTTCCTGATAAATTAAACATTTTTACTACAGCCCCATTTTTTAAGCCAAAAGAATGCCTGTCCGACTGCTTACACGTGTGTTGATAGTTGTTATTACTTTAGAGTATAGTGGCCAATAAGTATTGGAAGTGCCCATATTCATTTGTTATCTGCAGGAACTCAAATAAACACAAGAAATACCTGTGTGTTATAATGAAACATGAGCCGCCTGTTAGCTTGGCCTAAAAGGAGACTGGCCAGCATGTCTACATTTTGGTGTGCTGTGTGTTCCAATCAACAAGATATCAATAAACTGTTCTCTTGGTTTACTTCACCCATAACAGTTATGCAGGAAAGAATATTGCACTTATTGATATTAACTTTTATTTTCCACACGGGTATGAATAACTTGGTTATTCATATAATTACTAAAAATATCCCTATAATCCATAATGCTCTGTTAATAGCAGCTTTTTAACTGAGGGGTTAGTAAAGCTTGCTCCAGACTGTTATATGTCTAACAAAGGTTTTTACAGTATGGTATTACTTTCAAAAGTATTATTAAGTTCTATTTTATCATTAATTATTTCATTCACTTCAAGAAGCGCATCATCTTTATCTTTTGAGGGAGTGAGATGGGCAGACTGACAGTTGAAATGCAGAACAGAGAAGTTTATGTGCTTGCTTTGAGAAGTGCACTTTGCCAAGGAATATCTTAGTCCTCCCACATACCTTACTATGTCACTCATGTATAGCAACTTGTATGGTTCTATTAAGTGAAGCTGTATGATACATGACACTGCTCACTGTCTGAGAAATGTATGTTTTCCATCACTTTAGCATTTCTGACCATGGTGCCGACATGAATTAATTTTTGCTGTTTACCTACATGACCAGCACGTGTTCAGTTTTTTTAATCCTAGGCCAGGATCCATATTAGTAGACCATCCCCATACAGATGATAACATAACGCCAAGACTTTTCACTGCATTTACAACAACCACTTTCAGTCAGGATGTTGGGCAGGTAGGTGTCATGGTTAAAGTTTGGATGTACATTGCAGTCGCCTTTCTCCCACTCAGTGTTTAAATATGTAAAGTCTATATATAACATTAAAAAATGTGTATGGTGATTACCTAATGTTCTTCAGAAGTAAATTTTCTAGAAACTGATCTGAAAAATGTATATCAGTATTATTTGAGGAATGCATCATTCACAGTTGCTCTTTTCTTTCGGCAGGCAATGAAGACAAGACAAGAAATCACACTCTGTGCATCAAATGGATGCACAGGCTTGAGGAGAATAAGAGGGAGAAAAGTATATCGATTGCTTTTGCTTTTTATTAAATTAAATGCATCTAATCATTGTTACAGGTCGGTATTTTTTAAATTACCATGTATATTGCTTACAATGTGTGAATTCCCATCATGTATCAGTATGGTAAGTGAACATAATCACACTATAACTGTATATAAAACTGTGATTTGAATCCAAAAGTGTTGCGATAGCATTTAGCCATTTTTTCTGCACAACGTTTTGAAATGTACTCCGCAACCTATGTGGCAGTCTGTTTGGTGTATCTGTCACACATTTGCATGTAAGTTTTAGTGCCATGATTGATGATTGTAATGTATTTTTTTGGTATTTCTCTATGTGTGGATATGTTTTTCCAGTAAATGATTTGTTGGGGAATGCCCGCCTATTCACAGACTAAATGGGTGTTTGCATGCTCTTCAGGTCAACATTGGTATTGTATCTGCCTACAACACATTTGGTGTTTTTATTGTGATGCATCTGAGGTTTGCTGACGCTTGTGCAGGAAACTATTTCTTTGTGACATTTCCAAATCAGCAAGCCCTTCAGTTAAACATTGGCGTTGCATCTGCTTACAAAACCTTTGGTGTTTTTGTTACAATGCACTTGTATCCTAGGTTTGCTGACACTTGTGCAGACAGACACTTCTTTGCAGCATTTCATAATCAGCAAGCATGATCAGGATGTTTGCTTTTTGCAGGCTACTGATTGGTACTAATTGTAGGTAAATAATGCATACAGTTGTTCACGTACAATAATGTCAGTACAACATATATTAGATTCTGATATGTCACAGGCTGTGGTAATTGAACATATTAAAATGTTTTTACTGTTGTATTCATTATATTGATGTGTGTTCAGCCAGTTATCATGCTGCCTGGGTCAGACGTTTGTCATATGGCTTGTCTAGTTTCTGCAATATTGTCATCTCACGATCTCCTCATTTTAACAATGACACTTGGTGGTTGTTCATATGAGTCATTACATGCAAAGATTACAATTTATAGATTCCTATATTTATAGATTTTTACTACTTTAATGACCCAGAGGGGCCTTTCTAGGCTTAACAAAGTTTTCACAAAAGAATAATGGCATCCTGTATATAAATAGGACATCAGGGGCCAGGCATTTATAGGGTACCTCTGTCCATAATGGACATAGATGACAGACTTGGTGTAAATTTCCAAATACCCACCCAGTGACTGCGGTTGTGCTTAAATTGTGTAATAGAAGAAATCAGCTTCACATAGATTTCAATCCTGCTCATAGGGGGTGCAGTCTGTAGGACACATATCTGTCTTTAGCATGTTCTGTTTAAGTCACAGCCAAAATCCCAGTCCTTAGGCCTTGTATTTCTGGCACTGTTTGACTTTTGAATATACAGGAGATTCATAATTGTGATGTTTGTGGGTGCCTTGTAAGCCAATCACAAGATCATTCCACATAAATGTATATCAGACTTAATAAAGAGAAAGGTCTTTAAGGCGCTCTGCATAAAGCAGGTTTGTTGCTCATTGTATTCTTTGCTTATTGAAACTCTGAGGTAGTTGTGGTTTCTGCATATGTCTGGTCAGGTACATACTGAAGGGACCATTGTACTCTATTATTGCTGTGATAAGGGCACACTACTGTGTGATAATGACCTCTTTGGACCTGCTGCCATGCCCTTACTTATAAATTATGCAGCAGAAAAGGATTTCCTCACCACTGTGGCAACGTGGTGGTTGAAGGTAAGGCTAGTGTCTATGTATGTACACAAATTCCTGATTACTGGGCTGACCATTGAGGTTTTATTATCAACATGTTAATTATTCATTATGGTTGACTTTGCAAAGGGTACAATTATGTCATTCTTATAACTGATTTTAAGACCATTGCTTTGCCACCTTTTGTTAGTAATAGGCTTTCTTGAAGAATCCTTGTGACTGCATGGGAACCAATGATAACCTCCAATCATCTGCAAAGTTAGTCAGTCATAAATCTTCACCATCTGCTTCCACTTTACAGAAATAGATGCCAAGAAACAGTGGCTCCAGTAATGAGTCATGGGGGACTTTGCTTACTGACTGAGCTCTTCGTAGAGGTGACCTCGCCTATTTTGACCTCCTGGGTCCTATCAGTGAGCCATTTTAGCTATCCAGCAGGAGATAAAATGGTTTATACTTAATTTACTGAGCATGTCTATAATTCCTGAGTTAGGTATTGTATCAGGAGCCTTGGCCAGGTTGAGGTAAGCTCTGAGCACAGTCTTACCCACACGTGACCCTCTTAACGAAGTCAACTACATTTAATAGGCATGATCTTCCTTTAACAAAGCTGAACTGTGATAGGGTCAGTGTTTTCATATTACCTATGTCTTCATTTATCATTTCAATGGAATCCTTACATTTACATATGAGGCTGGTCAGACTTGTGGGCCTGTATTTACCTGGATCACAGATTTGAAATCCTTTGTGCAGAAGAATGACTGTAACCTTCTTTTTTTTTTTTGTGCTCAAAACCTGACTGCAGGCTACACTTGAAAAGTGACTCAAGTGGACCAGAGAGACCAAGTTTCATGCTATTTAGTAAGCATACATGGATGTTACTGGGTCCCATCGATGAAGTGTATTTTGCCTTGGAAAGTGCATTGAAGAGCTGTTCCCTAGTGATAGTTGCATGGAATGTGGTATATGGTATTTCCTTTGGACTATCAGGTGATGAGTGGGACAAATTTCAAATGAACCTCACATTTACATTTACACACAGACATAAGTGCTCAAGAAACACATGTAAGGAAAAAGAAAGGGAATGATGACCTACTGTCATCCACATAGATGAACAGTTTACTGAGGCAGACTTCATTATTAAACAGTGCAGGTCACCATAATACTGTTATGTTTACAAAGCTTTTTTTGTCAAAGTTCAGTTATGTTAATGTGGCCTGAGGCACTGTCGGGCATGCTTCTGTTCAAATGGCCGGATATGTTGCATGTGCTTGATTTGCATATGCTTGCTACACTTCATACTGGCCAGTATTCAAATGTCCAGGTGATGTCCTGATTCCCACTGGTAAGCTGTGTTATGCATGCCATTCTCTACAATGTTGTTTGTCCTGCTCACACTGGTGATGGACACATTCTCCCTGACATGTTCTGTTATTGTTCATGTGCATAACTATAGATAAAGTGACATAGGGAATGTGTTATGTACATTATGAGACATTCACTAGCAGCAACGGTGTTGATTATAATTCTGCTATTTGCTAATGTTTGCACCAATTACAATTAAACTATGTTTTAACTAAGAAGTTTGATGGATGCTACTATACCTTCAGTCTCATATTTGTGTTTGCAGAAGTCACCAGTGGATGTTATGTTAATTAAGTGCATTAGATTGCAGATATGTGCATCAGTTTCCTATTAAGGTCATCTATGATCTTAATGGGAATGTGCGGCATGATAGACATTTGCTTTTCGTTCCTGTCATGTTTTACAATTCCTCTTGACAGAGCATGGGACCCATGGACTTTTTCCTATCAGATACAGATGACTAGCACAGGCTAGGTCACTGCCAGAGTCCTCAGATGATGAAGATGATAACAAAGACAATGATGAGGAAGATGGACCCACACCTACCGAAGCCATCATGCCTGCTGCACACAGAGGAGATGATGCCAGGACTGGAACAGAGACAATTATTGGCAGGCTATCTTGGAGGTTGTGATCAATGTGGTCCAAACACAGATGAGGGACATGATGGGGACATTCTTCCAGGATATAGCACGGGCTATGCACAACTTGTTCAGGGAAATACCTCATGAGGCTCAGCCCCATCAGCCATATCCCTCTACCCCATAAGTATTGTCTGTGTGCTCCTACTGTGTTATGCTGCCAACATGCTGATTATCATATATTTGACTGGACTGTATATACATTCTTGTGCATGCATACCATGTAGCTGCCATGCTTATGTGCTATTGTCATGTGACATTTAATTATGCTTCAGTGAATGTATGACACACATTAACGCATTACACTTTCATCCAATATTCAACTGTCCATGCATTGTAGCAATCAATGTGCATCCAGTGCTGCACAATTAGCCTGTAAACATATTTTACTGAGGGCAACTGACAGACAACTGATGTTGTCCATAGTCCAGTATGTTTTGGATTTGTGTATTGTCATATCATGCATATGCAACAGAAGGACATGTCATTTTTTTATGTGTTTTGTATGACAGTTGTCATGCTGTCCCACTGGCATGATGTGGTATTGTGTGTGATGTGTTGGCAATGCTGATGCCATGGGGGATCATACACAGGTATGTTACAGCTGTGAGCAGTTCTGATTTTCTGACTGCATCAAATACAACTGTAGCATGAATGTATACACAGTGTTACAGATAATTTTTTTCTGTAACAGTACACTACACCATCTTTACTGCATCTTAAATTTCCACACACATTACTTATCCACGTAAGTTCACACCTTCCACAAATAGTTGTACAAATTAAACGATTATACATGTCTCTGCACATAGTTGGATCCATAGTGACAGACGATTGTATCTTTGACATTCACTGACTTAGCACTGATGTACTGTAATGATGCTCACAGGAGTGCCCTCTGCTCAGTAATGAGCAAGGTGTGACATACACTTGCGGCTGTTTAATCAACTTTTGCATGACAGTATATGTGTATGTGCTTGAAATTCTTAGCTATGCATGTTGATGTTACATTATTCCACATTTCTGTCCATGTGACATACATTTTCCATTTGCCTAAGTGTACTTTGTGTTGGCTTCTACAGCACCCTATGTGCTGTACAGATGCACGTGCAGTGTGTCAGCTTATCCCTGCTTTTCCCTGATTTGGGCCCAGGTTGTCCAAATCTTTTTCACCTTCATATTCCCATATTGTGTTTTGCATAAATATTTGCTGTTGTTGCAGTTATTGACCGTGGCCATGTATTATGTTGTTGATATGGTGAACACGTGCCAAATGTATGTCCATTTTGCAATGCAGGACATCTGCACAGAAGTCACTGGCTACTGCCTGCAATACATCCTTGTTCTCATTATACTTGTGTGTTAACCAGTGTACTTTGTTAAAACCCATGTGTGCAACCTGATATTTTTTTAAGCTGTAGTGTTATATTTTATAAATTTTCTTTTGTGTGTGTGTGTGTGTGTGTGTGTGTGTTCTGACCTTGATTTCATGTACGTTCCATTTAGGCCACTGACAGTCATACATATACATCTACACCTGTGAGCTGTCTTTGACATGGCATATGCGTGTGACATATATGCATTCCATTACACATTTGTTTGTATTGTGTAAACCTACTGTGTATTTAGCAGCCATTTTGCTGCTTTGCTGCAATACTGCTATTTCGCACCATGCTTGGTTGTTTGTCATTCACATGCATGGTTGTAGGTTTGGCTCTGTCCTCTGCTGGAGTTATCTAACACGGTTAGAGCTGCATTCTCTCGTACGTGATGTTGCTTGGCTTACACTTGCACTGCTGACAGAGTACTTGGATGTGAATTTATTTATGAATTTTGTGCAGTGATCCTTATTTATTACCTTACGACATACATCTGCCATTGGTCATACACATCCAGGTATGACTGCCACACAGTTTGCAACATGCTGTAACATGATAGGGCATAGATAGATATGTTTATCGACAGTTCACCATGGCTGGTATGCGTCCCCACCCTGTTTGAGAACTTTCCTTTGCCCATGTTGTGCAGTGTGCCATCTGTGTAACTTACCTCTCCTTACTGTTTCCAAACCTTTGTCTGTCTTGAGTTGTTATATTTGTTCTAATGATATACCTGCTGTGATAGCCTTCTCCTCTTCCTTCCCTGTCTTTACCTTTCTGTCAATTCTTAAAAACATGGGGCCTATTCCCACCAAAAAATGCCCATGCCCCTATGACTTTCCATTACATTTTCCTATTCAAATGTCTATTTGGTGTCCCTCTTCTTCTTCCATACCCCACCTCTTCTTTTCTATCTACCTATTTCCTTGGATGTGTGTGTGTGCATGTGTGTGTGTGCGTGTGCGCGCGCGTGTGTGTGTGTGTGTGTGTGTGTGTGTGTGTGTGTGTGTGTGTGTGTGTGTGTTACCTGTGTTCCCTGCACATGTCCCTCACCTATTGTTAGCTACTGTTAGCTGTGGTGATGTGGCTGTGATTGCCCTTCACCTTTATTATTTTTTTATTAGAAATGTTATGAATTCCATCAGAATCCATAAGTGCAGGCATATTGCATTAGTACAAGACTTACAAAGATAACCTTAGATGTCTCTCAGCTTACTGAACAGATTGCTGAAGATACATATTACGAATGCCATGCAGCTTACATTGGAGTAGTTAGCATTTTTTATAATAAGAGAGTCAGTTATATTCTCTAGTTGCCCTTAAACATATTGGAGAGATTCTGTTATGGATATGAATGTAAGACTGTCAGGATGCTTGAATTGCGATAATCTTTCCTTAACTTTGGTAATGTACAGCATGCTTTGATAGTGATTTCTCATTATTTATGGATTACTTGTGGGAATGTTTAGTGCAGTGTTGCTGCTGTGATATGCCCTTGTACACTGAGGTATTCCGAGCTCACTGTGGCACATTTACATATTACATTGTTATCAGCAAGTTTAGTGCTGATATCAGAATAATGTGTTGAACTCCACAAACTTTATGGAATCCTGCCGTAGATCTTAGCAGATATGTTCCACTGCATCAGCTCCATGCTTGCATATGACCCTCTAATACCTCAGTCTCCATGAGTAAAAACAGTAACATCTTAGTAATTAATTACTCTATTTTCAGGTTCACTAACTCCACACTCACAAGACTGGACAAAGACAGGATTACAGTTAGTTGCCCTTCTGGTGCATCTTACTGGACAAATATGATTATAACTTAGTACTATTCCATGTGGATATGAATGACTTGAGGCTCTTAGTTCTGATGGACGTACAGAGAGGCACAATAGATCCCAAAATGCATGTGCCCAGTGCAGGCAAGATGTCTGTTTTGTGCAGAATTCATCTTTCACTCACAATGACACCTGTATACAAAGAAAAAATAATTGGTTCAGCAATTGGCCTAGTAGTTGATGTCATTCTAAGGGGTTCCAATATTTGTCAGTATGTGACAAGATGACTCACACTCTAAGTTGCTTCACTGTGGATGGCCTGCACCTTTCTTACTATGGCTCCTGCATACTGGTACCTTTTTAGGCAGAATCAGGCTAATGGACATCCCAGTGTAGGAGATATTAATGTAGCCAATTCCAGTCCTAAATCAGACAATATCAAGGTAGCTCTTCTCCATGGCAGGAGTCTTAACAAATTGCCAGATCTTGACATACCACTGTTAATGAAAACAGATTCTTGTGCATTTTTCAATGTAAAGACAGCACTCCTTGCATAACTGGATTTTGCTGTTACCATACATTCAGGCCAAATGGAAACTGTAGAAGTATTGTCAAGTACCTCATCGCCTCTACTCAGATTCCCAGAAACTAACAAACCAATCTCATTGAACTCCATCTTACCCTGAACAAGAAAATCTAGAAAGTTATCACCTGCTTCAGGACTCCCCCATGTCCCCTGATAATCATGAAAAATTCTTAAATGTACTTGAGGAACTACCTAGTACCATAAGCACCTTTATAACAGGAGATGATTTCAACTAGCGCTCAATAAACTGAAGCACATATACTTCCAAAGATGGCTATGTGAGACATTCCTAAATGTAATAAAAAAATCCATAGAACAGATAGTTAACAGACAAAATAGAGGACATAATATTCTTTATCTGATCTTACTAATATAGTTTCTACAAGTATCACCTTTCTAGTTTTTCTTTCTCAAATAAATCTAATCATAAACCTGTTAGCTTTTATTTCAAAACCTCTAAAGCCTCTGTAGTAAATAATTCTGAATTCAAGAATTTCAAAAGAACAAACCTCCTCAAATGATATAATGAACTATCCAAATTAATTTGTAGCATCATCAGACTTGACACTTTTATACAAAGGAGTTTTATTTCCACATAGATATGTGCCCAGGCCTGGCCATCATACCCTTCAACCTGAAAACATCAAAAATCTGGACAAGGCCCATGAAAAATAGGTACAAATCTGTGCACTGATTAACATAACATGTGCATACATAATGACATAACCCCACCCACTCCCATGGAATTGTGGGATACCAACTTTCAAACGGAAACAGAAGAACAGACAACCAAAATATGGCACCAAAGTCCCCCTGCAGCCATTCCAATGTCCCATTACCTGGCTATTTTGCCACACTTACCATAAACACTAATGATTTGGATTTTATTTTTATGTTTTATAGCACAATGCACAAACACTAATAGATATCTGCTAAAAAAAGCAATACTGTCTCACAATGAAAATAGACTTGGCAGTAAAATTTCTCTTCCCTTGAAACTCCCATTCATTAAAAAAGTATTGAAACACACACCACATCAAAGAAAATGCATCTGGCCAGTGGTGGAAAAAGACTACCTTTGTGCTGTTTTCAAATCATAGGCCCCTTGCACACAAAACAAGAAACATACATGCATTCTTTGATACACCTTCCTAACTTTATTAAATTATATTTCTTGTATAATACAGCACACATATTAGATTAAATGAGAGTTGTTGTTGTGTCTTTCGGCTTTTTCTGGTTAGGGGTCGCCACAGTGGAATTCCGGTCCGCTAATGATTGGCAGTAGAATTTTACGTGCCGAGTTGCCAGCCCTGACACACAACCTTCAATGAAGGTACGCCCATTCACGCATGTCTCCATGCAGAAGACGCTCTAGCTGAGAATCGAACCGGACAGCATCTTACTGTGAGGTGACAATGCTACCGCAGCACCACCACCGCAGATTGCATTTTAAATGTATTGTTTGAACATTTTTCCAATAGGCAATGAAGCAAAATGCATGAATCAATAATGACAAAATTGCCCAATTCAGAACATTTGCATCATAAAACTCTACTTAAACACACACACACACACACACACACACACACACACACACACACACACACACACACACACACACACACACACACACACAAACACAGGAAAAAGTGAAAATTAGCTAACGGCTTCATGAGAAAAGAAATCAATTACTAAGGAAACAGTTCTGCAGTAAATACTAAGCTCTGCTCCAAAAAGACTGGAAATAAAAATAAATGTAGCTCCATACCATGCTAAATTCTGTAGTAAATACTAAGCTAATGGCTTTCACAAGAAAAGAAATCAAATGTTAAGCCAGATACTGGAAGCGAAAATTAGCTAACAGCTTTCATGAGAAAAGAAATCAAATACTAAGCAAACGGTTCTGCAGTAAATACTAAGCTCTGCTCCAAACTGGAAATAAAAATAAATGTAGCTCCATACCATGCAGCATTCTGCAGTAAATACTAAGCTAATGGCTTTCACAAGAAAAGAAATCAAATACTAAGCCACACACTGAAAGCAAAAATTAGCTAACGGCTTTTATGAGAAAAGAAATCAAATACTAAGCAAACAGTTCTGCAGTAAATACTAAGCTCTGCTCCAAAACCATTCACAATAAAGCTCCATACCATGCTACATTCACGAAGCTCATTTCATTCATGATAAAGACCTGGCAAGCTCTGGAAATAAAAGGACCCTGAAAAATAAATCCATTTAAGCCAAAATAAATGTAGCTCTATACCCACTCTGCACTTCCCTCTTGCAAACAATCCAGTCATTCAAACAGTAGCAGCCAGCTGGAAATGCATGTACGTGAGCCCTTGAGATCACTTCCAACAGGCTGACAGAGCTGACATCATCACACATGTAATGACATCAGCTCAATCCCGAAAAGAAAAAAAAAATTAAAAAAGCTGGGAAAAAATCGTAAATGAAGAGGTGCCACTCAGGAATCATGGTGCCCCATTATTTGAACCCCAAAATTTGGTAAAAACTGAGTAATTCACTATGGTTGGGAGGTATGTTGGCCATAAATACTATAGACAAATATAATGGTTTGTTTAGGAGTAAACTACCTTGATGGTCCAAGAGAATAAAATGGTAAACCATGCAACAAATCTTAAACTCTTCATCTTAAAGATTGCTTCAAGAATATTATGAGAGAAACTGTTATGTGTGAAAGTGAAAAAACTGATTAGAGACTCCAAAGACTTTAAAAAGGGGCAGGCCTTTGCCTGGCCAAGAGCTGAAGGTTCCAGGGAAGCATTAAGTAATAAAAAAAAACAAAAACAGGCCACACCTAATGCTGCTGCAGCAACAACAGCTACTGAAGTGATTTCTGCATGCAATGTTAGTGCAGTAACAGAAGCTACTGAAGTGGTTTTTGCATGTGAGGAAATCTCTAGTTATGTCAGAAGTCACCAGGATGCTAGTAGCACACAACTAGGAGCAAGAAGGAAAACTTTAACTGTTATGGCAGAGGTGCATTCCTCTGCTAATGGACTTAGGGGTGAAGGAAAATCAAGTGAGAATTCAGAATTAAATTTTCCTCTGCCTATTATACAACAGACTGCAGAAATGGAAATTGCCTCAAGAGGTAACAGATTGTTCCAGCATAAACAGTTTTGGAAAATGACTTAATACATAATTTGTCAAGTAAAATTTTGTCAATAGATGAATGTAATGTTTTACAAAATGGCTTAACATTTGTACCAAGTAGAGGGGATGATATTGCAGAAGTTATCACTAACTTGAAAATATTTACACAAAATGTAATGTTGAAACCACATTTTCATTACAATACTGATTCTTCTAATAGTACATTTTCACAATTTAGAAGACCAAGTATGTATATGCCTGTACTGCACCCTCTTGTAGAAGCATTTGAAAGTTATGTGTTAATGATGTTTACAAACACTGTGAAAGTAAGAAAAGTAATTTTAGGAATGTCTTTTAATGAGAGACAGGCCATGATGAAGTTAATGAGAGGTGATAGTATAGTAATTTGTCCTGAAAGTAAGGTGGTAGTGTTAATGGGTTCTGACTGGTACAAAGATAGGATGAAAGTGATGTTAAATAATGTTAAGTTTTATAGAAAGTTTAGAATGCTTGACATATTAAAGATGGTTGATGCACTGCAAACTGAGCTGAAGAATATGTTAACAAATAAAATGTTGGATCAAGGGTTATTTGACTATTTTTATATGAAACATCCTAAAATATCAGTTATACAGAGTCTCCCAAAAGTACACAAGAATCCTACTAGTCCACAGATGAGGCCCATAGTGGCAGGACAAAAGTGGTGCACCGAAGCAATGTCTATTTTTGCGGAGAAAAAAATTAAGACCATTTATTAACTGTAACACACACATCTTGCAGGACTCTAGACAATTTTTATGTGATTTATATGATTTTACTCAGGCTGTTTTTAAAAAAGGCAAATGGTATTCGGTTATACTCGATGTATAGTCCTTATTCACTGTAATACCAAATACAGTAGGTATAGATTGGGTTAAAATTTTTTTAGATGAACAGAACTGTTTCTCGACTGAGAAGGTTGACATGCTATGTGCTCTGTTTAAGATGATTTTATATACAATGATGTCTTCCTTTTTGATAAGGATTACTACCTGCAGATAGATGGTGTAGCTATGGGCACATCATGTGCCCATAGCTATGCCAATCTTATCATGCTAGTATGGGAGATACAACATGTATTAGGTAGCATGTTAGGCAAACATGTAATTTTATACAAAAGATTCATGGATGACCTGTTTTTCATATGGGAAGGCACTACTAAGGAATTGTCATATTTTTACAATTATATTAATACAAGCACAAGCTTTTTTAAAGTTTGTGATGACTTGTTCAGATCGAGAGGTTAATTTTCTGGATGTGTTAGTGAAGGTAAAGGAAGATGGGGCAATAGATACTATGACATATAGAAAACCCTGTTACAAGAACACTTACTTGCATTGAAGTAGTATGCACCCACGTTTTACCTTTAATAATGTGGTGAAGGGGCAAGCTATAAGAACATCACAAGTTAATGCTAGTGAGGAAAATTTTAAGAAAGAACTGAGAGATCTAGAAGAAAGGTTTGTAGCAAGGGGGTATGATAAAAAGGAAGTATCTGAGAATCTAGTTAAAGTAATACAAAGAAGAGGGAATGAAGGAAGGCTTTGTTTTTCCTCAGATCCACCTGCATGTGTGAATAAGGTAGATGAGCTTAGGTGTAGAGTACCAGTAACATATTCTAAGGACTCTAAATGTGTAGTTGACATTATTAAAAAAACATTGGGGTGTCATGACCACAAGCACAGAATTGAAAGCTATAATAGGTGAATGTCCCAGTATAGTTTATAAGAAAAATAAATCTTTAGGTCAGCTGCTATGTTACCCCAAGTGTCTTATGGGGTATGATAGCAGGAAACAACGACATGATTTTTATAAAAATAAAAATAATACTAGACCTTGTTATAACTGCAGTTTTTGCAGTTATATAGATCAAGCAAGTGAATTTTTTCACCCAGACCAGAACAAGGTCTATAAATTTTCAGTGGAGGCAACTTGTAACAGCAGTCATGTGGTTTACCTAGCAGTGTGTAAAACCTGCAGTAAATTTTATGTAGGTAAAACGGATGGAAGACTCAAAGAAAGCATAAGAAAACATCTGAATGATATAAGAAATATTAGGGTTAGGAATGCATCAGTTAAACATGTAGCAGACACTTCCCCAGAGCATTTATTTAGGTTTCAAGTTATAGTTATGGTACAGGAAAGTCTCATGGGAGGTGATATTAGGAATTAAATAGTGTTTAGAAAGCAAATGGATTATCAGATTAAGAGCAGATACAGGGTCAGGACTTAATGATAAAGTACCACTGAAACCAATGTTGAAAGCACATTCTCTTTTTAAATAAGGGAGTTTTACCCAACTCCCTTTCAACCCTCCCCCTCCTTTTATACACATTCACTTTTACTATTAGTACTGTATATATTTAAAATGTTATTGCTTTAAGAGTTTTACTAGGATATCATGTGATTTTTTCACTTTGTTATTTAATGGTCATTAAGTTAGATAGATTTTATGTATCTGATGAAGCAGATGTAATGCTGCAAAAGCACTTATGCCTTTGCCTGTGCCTGTTTTCTGAATAAACTGTTCTTGGTTTTATAATAGTCTGATGTTGCTTCATCTTACTTCTGCTTGTTGGATTTATTTTTTGGTTCAAGATGCATTTATTCAGCACACACTGGTATTATTGGACTTTTGCATTAAGTTTGTACAATCCTCCATTATGGTCTGAATTAGAGGTTTTTCTAAATGTTATGGAGGCACAAATAATATATTTGTTGAATAGTAATTGTAAAGGAAGTTATTATAACTTAACAGCTAAAGAAAGATGTGCCTTTTGTGGAATTGCTAATAATGACAAATCTGAATGTGATGGAAGTAAAGAAAGGCAATGTTATCACCATTATAGTAAGAGAAATGTATAATAAAATGTTCAAATGTTGGCTGGTGTGAACTTTTATAAAAAAGCGACATTTTTAGATATCAAAAAGCATATTCCATGACAGATATGTTTTTAAGTGACTGGTTTTGTGAAAACAGGATAAATATGGAGATGAAACATTATTTGGAAATTTCTAACCCTTTAATAAGCAAAATCTTTTGACTACCCAAAGTCCACAGTTCACTAGATGATCCACCACTTAGGCCAGTGGTGGCCTGTGGTAAATGTAAAATTTAAACTATGTCAATATATGCGGATAAGATGCAAAGAAAGTGGTGGTCAAGGCAGATTCTTATATACTAACGGACAGACTTGACTTTAAGAATAAGATGAAGGATGCTGCTGTGTTAGATTCTGATTTGTTGTTGACCCTTAATGTGCCATCTGTATACAGTTATTCCAAACCCTCCCCTCCCCTCCTTTCCTTTCCTTTCTCTCTCTATAGCCCCTTATTTCTGTACTTATCAATAACACCTCTAACCACACTTCTTCTCTCCTCACATCTCTTATAACTATATCTACCTGTACCTTTCCCTTACTTTAGTTAATGACAGCTGCTAAAATGTAACAACTTATTTCTGTTGAAACTAATATTTTGTTGGTGCTATTATATAATTTTATGTCACATGCTAAATAATGCTACTTGTACTGTACTCTGTGAATTCAAATCCAATTACTATTATTGTGTGTGTAAATGTTATTTGTGGAGCTTTTCTCCAGGGCCTCTGCTGAAAAAGGACTCATGTCCAGTCAGACTTTCCCGGTAACTAAATGTAAAATAAAGTAAATAAATCAATACATAAAATAAATAATGACTTAGGGATGGCAACTGTAAAAGCAGAATTGATTGACTCCAAAAGTTTATCTTTGGAACAAGTAAGTTTAGTAATGGAAATTTTAGATATTATTTTATCTTACAATTTTTTTTGAAATTAAGAGACCTTTTTATCAACAGACTAATGGGTAGCAATGGGGGTTGCAATGGCACCCAGCTATGCCAATATATTTATGAGTGGATGGGAAAAAGACAACATTTTTTCTAATGCTTTTTGTAGTAATATTATTTTAGTTAACCATTTTATTGATGATATCTTTTTGACAAAGAGTGGAGAAGTAGAAATATTTAAGGAATTTTTGCACTTTATTAACAATGCTAGTGATTTTTTTTAAAATTCACATTGAATTGCAATAAATGTTGCTTGCAGTTTTTGGATGTAGTTGTATATAAAGAACTGGGGAAATTGCTCACATGCGATTTATAAAAGAGATTTACAAATTAGTGCTTCCTTGAATTTTACTAGTATGAATCCTAGGAAGACCAAATTTGATATTATAAGAATCCAGCTTAATAGAACTGACATGCTTACAGATAAAGATTCAGATTTTAGTTATGAAAGTAATGTGCTATATAACAAGCTTTTAAAAAGAGGGTATCCTAAGGGAATGATTGAAAAAGAGTTCAAGGGAAGTATAATAATGACAAATAAAGGAAATGTGAAACACAAATCCAAGGAAAACAATATTCAGTTCAGTCCCACTATGTGAGTTAGTACTAGAGTGGATGAGAAAGTGACTAAAAATATTATATCTGAAAAATGGGAAATATTGAATAAATTTCCTTCAGTAAAAAAGTTGTAGGAGAAAAAATTTGTTTTATGACTAAAGAAGGGAAAAGTTTCAAAAACTTTTTCAGGCCAAATTAAGACTCCACAAGAAAAACTGTAACAGAATTGGAATGTTCAGATGTGAATGTAATTTTTGTTCCTATTTATATACAAGGATCACTGAAATCAAAGTTAATAAGTTTACCATCAAATTACAAGGAAGGTATTCCTGTAATTATAAATACGTTGTCTATTTAATTCTAGGTGTTTCATGTGATGCCTTCTATGATGGAAGAATGACTATGAAGTTTCATTGTCGAATACATGAGCATTTATATGCAATACAAGCAAAAAATGATAGAAGTGTTCTTAGTAAGCATTTTAACACCAGTAATTGTAAAGTTGAGATTATTGTAGTTGTCTTAGATCATGTTATTAATTATTACAGTGTATTTAATGCTGAAGAAGAATTGGACTGGAGGGAGTATGTTTGGCAGGTTAGGTTGGATGCATCTTGCCCTTCTGGATTAAATGACAAGGAGAATTTTAAAGTATTTAAAAAAGAAAGAAAATAAAGCATTAATTATTTGATTAATTAATTATGTTACTTTAATATATAAAAATGTTGTGAATTCATGTTTCATTCAGGCTGACAAAGCCTCGAATAGAGATGAAAGCTCTTACTGGGTGATGGAATAACGTTTTGTTGTTTTCAGTTTTTAAGTTGCTCCAAGTTTCTTAAGCCATTTTTTCAGTGTGGTACTATTAATTTTTGGTAAGTATGTGATGCTGGATATGTGTGTGGTACTATTAATGTTTGGTAATTATGGGGTACTGGATATGTGTGTGGTACTATTAGTGTTTAATAATGATGGGGTACTGAATATTTTTGTGGTACTGTTAATGTTTGGTAAGTATGTGGTACTAAAAAAAGCAACAAAAGAAACAAAACCACAAACAAACTACTGAAAAAACAAAAAAGGCAGACACTGGTGTTTTCTTTAAAAACTTTAGTACTTTTGGTTAGCGCTTTCGTCAAGTTTCAATACACTTAACTTCTTCAGACAATACATAAAATGTGAAACCCAAATTTAAAAGACTCATTCATAGTGACATGTTCCACAAAACACCACATGATTACACCAATCACGATAAAATCCTCTTTTAAAATGAATACATAACCATTATTTAATAACAAATCCAAGCAGTATAAAGCCAGCTGGTTAAACACACCTAAAGCATAAAAAAAAAAATCTCTCTCTCTCTCTCTCTCTCTCTATATATATATATATATATATATATATATATATATATATGTGTGTGTGTGTGTGTGTGTGTATTCCCATTTTGAATATTAAAATTAATTTAGTCGAATATAAATAAATGAAAAATAAAATAATAATAAAATTACTTAAACAGCACATTGGTGCTGAAAAAACACAATAAATATGCCAGTTCATCTTTGTAATGAATTTATATCATTGTTTCAAGCTCCTTAATTTCAGGACACATGCCAAAGAACATATATCATTTTGGCCTGGTCCCATGTATGCCCTGGTCCTAAGCTGCCAAATCAATTCCTTAACTTCTAGTTTTAAACCCAATGGGCCACCCCGGATGTCGATATCAACCCAATCGATCACCCTAGCTGTAAAGAAATGGCCAGGATTTTTAACCACATGCCTGGCCAATGCATTCTCTGTCTTTTCTTTCCTAATATGGTATACATGCTCATATACTCTTTCCCTTAATTTTCGCTCAGTCTTGCCAATGTAAAAACTCACACAAGACTGGCATGAAGAAAGGTAAACAACTCTGGTAGAATTACAGTTAAATCTACCCTTACAAATAAAATTAGTACCTGAGATATTAAATCGATTTCCTGTTTGCATAAACCTGCAATAAGCACAGGCTTCACATTTATACATGCACAGGACATGTGTCAACTTCGGTGGTTGTAGTTCCAACAAGTTTTTCAAATGATTGCTCCTCTTATACACCACACTTGGTGCAGGTCCCAGTTTTCCAACTTGTTCGTCTACACGGAAAATATTCCAATTTTTTTGTAAAATCTGTTTAATACACTCGGCAACTATGTTAAACATGGTAATAATGTGTGCCGGTAATCAGAGGATGGGATACTTTCCCTTACTATGACCCCCCTCCCTGAGGGTCAGATCCTAACCTCTGTTCCTCCATGCCTAAAATGGCTCTAAAATTGCCATTTTCCCCCTAATTATGGACTTCACCTAGCAAATTGCTTAATAAATCTGGTGGGTAACCCCTACTTGTAAGCATCTGTAGTAAGAATTTGCACTCTGCATTAAAGTCCATGATTGTAGTGCACATCCTTGCGGCCCTGACCAATTGTCCTTTTATTATGGACCTTTTTTGATGTCGCAGGTGAGCACTACTGTAATGGAGAAAAGAGTTGGAATAGGTGTCCTTACGATAGATCTTAGCCAAATAGCATTTGTTGACCTTGTCTTCACTTGTTCAACATCTAGGAAGGATATCTTTTGGGTATGAAATGCATACGTAAATACCAGAAAATCAGTAGTGTTATTACAATATGCCATAAAATCTTCAAAAATAGTGTGTCCCTTCTTGAATATTAAAAAGATATCATCTAAAAATCTGGTATAATAGTAAATTTCACCCTCAGACCTATTGGTGATACAATGCACAAATTGATTCTCCCAAAAGGCCATTACAAGGTTCGCAAAACTGCCACCCACTGTGGACCCCATCGCCACCCCTGTGTTTTGTAAATAATACTGGCCATTAAATAAGAAGAAATTATTGGACAGAATAATGTCCAATCATTCTCCAATGAGGCCAATTTCAGAGGCGGGTGCACCACTTTTCACCAATAGTAAACTAAGTCATTCAGTACCCACATCACGTAGGATGACTGTATATAGATCTTTTACGTCAATTGTGGCAAAATTAAAGTCTGGTTGAAAATTTAAGTTGTTAATAGCTTCTAAGAAGGACCAAGAATCCTTGCAAATAAAAGGTTCCTTTTGCACATACTTTTTCAACAACTATCCACATATTTTGCCAATGGGTACATCATTAAATCTCGCCTGTCCACAACTGGACAAAGGGGGGGACTGGCCAGACTTTTATGGATTTTCGGTATTCCAAAAATCACAGGAATTTTTGGTGAAAGCATTGTTAAATAGTTGACTAAATTTAAATCTATCCTACTTTCAAAAAACAAATCATTAATAAACACCTTAATGTGTTTATATGCTTGGTTCACTTCATTAAAAGAAACCTGTGGATATGTAGCCAAATTCAGCATACTTTCCATTCTTTAAATATAATTTATATGGTCGAAAAACACCAAACCACCACCTTTATCAGCTTTAACAACTCTCCTCAAAGCATTAAGCAAAACCCACTCGTTACTTGACATATTAGACACATTCCTGGTTGCATTGTTTGGATGCTGGTACCCATTCATAGGTTCATAGTTAGGTACTAGGCTATTGGCCCTAGGGCCTATACAAGCCTAGCCAAACAGTACCCTGGCTTTTGCCACCCAAGAAAATTATTTTCCTGTGCCCCTGTCAAGCAGAGCCACAGAAGTGATCTCCGGGGTGAATTTCCTATCTCCCATCCAATCAAGATTTTTCTTGAAGAGTTCTAATGAGGAGCTTTGTTTGATATAGATAGGTAGTTTATTCCAGAGTGTGGGAAGTCTTTGGGACAGGAATCTATCCCTCCAGCATGTTCTGTTTATTGTGGTGACAAGGTTTAGGTCCCTAGAGCATGTAGCTCAGAGGGAATGGGATTTCTTTATCTGGAGATGTCCAACAGCTCTGGCTTTGACATAGTTTTGTATGTTAGGCAGAGATCGCCTCTGAGTAGGTGATATGCGACACCTTGTGACATCTGGGGTGGCCCATTGGTTTTAATACTAGAAGTTAAGGAATTGATTTGGCAGCTTAGGACCAGGGCATACATGGGACCAGGGCCAAATGATGTATGCTCTTTGGCATGCGTCCTGAAATTAAGGAGGTTGAAACGATGATATAAATTCATTACAAAGATGAACTGGCATATTTATTGTGTTTTTTCAGTATCAGTGTGTTGTTTAAGTAATTTTATTTTTCATTTATCTATATTCGACTAAATTAATTTTAATATACAAAATGGGGATACATATATATATATATATATATATATATATATATATATATATATATATATATATATATATATATATATATTTATATGCTTTAGGTGTGTTTAACCAACCAGCTGGCTTTATACTGCTTGGATTTGTTATTAAATAATGGTTATGTATTTGTTTTAAAAGGGGATTGTATCATGTGAGTGGTGTAATCTTGTGGTGTTTTGTGGAACATGTGGCTATGAATGAATCTTTTAAATTTGGGTTTCACATTTTATGTATTGTCTGAAGAATTTAAATGTGTTGAAACTTGAAGAAAGCGCTAACCAAAAGTTCTGAAGTTTTTAAAGAAAACACCGGTGTCTGCCTTTTTTGTTTTTTCAGTAGTTTGTCTGTGGTTTTCTTTCTTTTGCTCGTTTATTCATGGTATGGCAACCGGTGAATCTTTAATTGCTCCCAGTGGTTTATTGTCCTCCCCTGGAGGGGAGAATGACCAAGGAGCTGGAGGGTCTGAAATAAGTTGATTAACTTTGTTTAGCAATAATTTAACCAAGAAGGTGGACGGTTTTAATGGAACTTGTGCATGCTGAATGGCTCTCCAACTCTTGGGAGCAGGGTGTCCCACAAGGTGTGAACCTTAGTCGTTCTAGCCCTGTTCCACTTATCAGGACAACAGCCCAAGGTTCACCTTGTGGCACTACTGGCAATTTGAATGTCACTACTGCTGGTACTTCAAAACCTTTAGCATTGAATGACTGGCTGCAATCAGGCGTTCTTTTGCAGAACGAGGTAAACCAAGCTGATGATAATCCCAGTCCTATAAATAGCATTAGTATTTTTGAAAACCTTAAAATTTTGGAGTAAACCTAAGAAGCTACAACTTGAAATTCTTTATTTCAAAGAATGTATCAAACAGTGCCAGGTCCCTAAAGTGTTGCAAGCCTGGAGTTACCCAACTGGACTGATCCTTAACTCCGTCTTTCATATTGATCTCTTAAAACTCTTCGACCAGCAAGGGCTTGAGGTTTTAAAAATGCTAGTCAAGCATTACCAACTAATGGCAGACACTCTTATGATGGAAATCAAGGAGGTGGATAACACCATAAAGGTCGATTTGGATTTTACCCGTTATCAGTTTGAATATCAACAGGTTTTTGCTAGTATTGAGAAGAAAATTGAAAAACTAAAACTTTTCAAAATTAAGAAACTGAAATGTGATGAGGACGACTATAGAAAAGGGATGGCTTATCCCGAGCCTCCCCCCTCTCAACAATGGAATTCTCAACGGACAGAAAACACTAATTCTATGAACTCCTTTGACTGTGGCGATACCGAGTTGACGTCAGTGGGATATACCAACCGCTCCTCTCCCATAGAGCATCGAGATCCAACTAACCCCAGTGAGGGTGACAGAAGAGAGAACATTCAAAATACTCAAGATTTAAGGAGAAGCAATGACTTTAAAAACAGGACCATTGCTTCTCAAACACCTGCAACCATGAGCTCTGGGGTACCAGCTAATGCTGGAAATTTTTACCAGGTGCAGAACCAGATCCATGCAATCCAGAACAAGGGCCACAATGGGTGGAAGGTGAATAACAAACACCAAGGTCGCAAGAGGTAACATCGGACAAGCCAGAGGTATTGAATGTTAATGGTTTAGACTTAGATTTAAACTTGGATAATACTTTTGGACAGTCTGAGTTAATTTCTAGTGACTTGCCTCGTATAATTACAAATACTGAAGGCGATTTTAAGATTTTCAACTATTCTAAATATCATGTTGAACCGAATTTGGTTAATGTTCTCTCTAAAGGGCTCATATCCATTCCAATTAAAAGAATGGACCTATGTAGAGTGCTGATTGACTTGAAAATGTATTTACGCAAATTAAACTTGAGTTTATTTTTTAACAATGATATGAGTGTGGATGCAGAATACAGAGTGCCTAGTGTTTACAATCCACTGTTACATCCAGTGTTAGATATTTTTGAAAAGATGTGTGAGACTGACCTAAGGAATTTAGCGAGTAGTAAGGTGAAGGGGGACCAGCATCCAAACAATGCAATGAGCAATGTGTCTAATATGTCAAGTAACGAGTGGGTTTTGCTTGATGCTTTGAGGAAGGCTGATATTAGAGTTGTTAAAGCTGATAAAGGTGGTGGTTTGGTGTTTTTTGACCATATGAATTATATTTACAGAATGGAAAGTAAGTTGAATTTGGCTACATATGCACAGGTTTCTCTTAATGAAGTGAAACAAGTATATAAACACATTAAGGTGTTTATTAATGATTTGTTTATTGAAAGTAGGATAGATTTAAATCTATTCAACTATTTAACAATGCTTTCACCAAAAATTCCTGTGATTTTTGGAATACCGAAAATCCATAAAAGTCTGGCCAGTTCCCCCCTTCATCCATTTGTGGACGGGCGAGATTTAATGACGTACCCATTGGCAAAATATGTGGATAGTTGTTGAAAAAGTATGTGCAAAAGGAACCTTTTATTTGCAAGGATTCTTGGTCCTTCTTAGAAGCTATTAACAACTTGGTTTTTCAACCAGACTTTAATTTTGCCACAATTGACTTAAAATATCTATATACAGTCATCCCACGTGATGTGGGTACTGAATGGCTTAGTTTACTATTGGCAAAAAGAGGTGCACCCGCCTCTGAAATTGGCCTGAATGGGGAATTGTTGGACATTATTCTGTCTAATAATTTCATCTTATTTAATGGCCAGTATTATTTACAAAACACAGGGGTGGCGATGGGGTCCCCAGTGGGTGGCAGTTTTGCAAACCTTGCAATGGCCTTTTGGGAGGATCAATTTGTTCATAGTATCACCAATAGGTTTGAGGGTGAAATTTACTATTATACCAGATTTTTAGGTGATATCTTTTTAATATTCAAGAAGGGACAAAATATTTTTGAAGATTTTATGGCATATTGTAATAACACTACTGATTTTCAGGTATTTACTTAAACATTACATACCCAAAAGATATCCTTCCTGGATGTTGAACTAAGGAAAGACAAGGTCAGCAAATGCTATTTGGCTAAAATCCATCATAAGGACACCTATTCCAACTCTTTTTCCATTACAGTAGTGCCCATCCACGACATCAAAAAAGGTCTGTAGTAAAAGGACAATGGGTCAGGGTCGCAAGGATGTGCACTACAATCATGGACTTTAATGAAGAGTCCAAATTCTTACTACAGATGTTTACAAGTAGGGCTTACCCACTAGATTTATTAAGCAATTTGCTAGGTGAAGTCCATAATAAGAGGGAAAATGACCATTTTAGAGCCAATTTAGGCATGGAGGAACAGAGGTTAGGACCTGACCCTCAGAGGGGAGTCATAGTAAGAGAAAGTATCCCATCCTCTGATTACTGGCACACATTTATTACCATGTTTAACAAAGACGCTGAGTGTATTAAACAGATTTTACAAAAAAATTGGAATATTTTCCATGTAGATGAATAACTTGGAAAACTGCAACCTGCACAAGTATGCTGTATAAGAGGGGCAATAATTAGAAAAACTTGTTGGAACTACAACCACCAAAGTTGGCGCATGTCCCAGACATGTATAAATGCAAAGCCTGTGCTTATTGCAGGTTTATGTAAACAGGAAATCAATTTAATATCTCAGGTACTAATTTTATTTGTAAGGGTAGATTTAACTGTAATTCCACCAGAGTTGTTTACCTTGCTTCATGCCAGTCTTGTGTGAGTTTTTACATTGGCAAGACTGAGCGAAAATTAAGGGAAAGAGTATACAAGCATGTATACCATATTAGGAAAGCAAAGATGGAGAATGCATTGGCCAGGCATGTGGTTAAAAATCCTGGCCATTTCTTTACATTTAGTGTGATTGATAGGTTAATATCGACATCCAAGGTGGCCCATTGGGTTTAAAACTAGAAGTTAAGGAATTGATTTGGCAGCTTAGGACCAGGGCATACATGGGACCAGGACTAAATGATTTATGCACTTTGGCATGTGTCCTGAAATTAAGGAGCTTGAAACGATGATATAAATTCATTACAAAGATAAACTGGCATATGTATTGTGTTTTTTTCAGTGCCAGTGTGTTGTTTAAGTAATTTTATTCTTATTATTTTATTTTTCATTTATCTATATTCGACTAAATTAATTTTAATATACAAAATGGCACTATTAATGTTTGGTAATTATGGGGTACTGGATATTTGTGTGGTACTATTAATGTTTGGTAAGTATGTGGTACTGGATATGTGTGTGTGGTAATATTGATGTTAGGTAAGTATGTGATACTTCTTCTGTGTGTGGTACTATTAATGTTTGGTAATTATGGGGTACTGGATATTTGTGTGGTACTATTAATGTTTGGTTAAGTATTGGGTACTGGATATGTATGTGTGTGTGGTACTATTTATGTTTGATAAGTATGTGATACTGGATATCTGTGTGGTACTATTAATGTTTGGTAAGTATGTGATTTTATTTATTTATTTATTTTACATTTGTTGACCGGGTATGTCCGGCTGGACACATGTCCATTTTCAGCGGTGGCCCAGGGAGAAAAGTTCCATATACATGCAATAAGCTATCATACTACTAAAGACTAGTAACTATTTATGATACTACTACAAACTAGTAACTATGTACAATACAGAGAATAACACATTTCTAGTACAATTGTGGTACATAGCAGACTTGAAATTTGTAAATACAAATGTTTAGAATTTTTGGATACAATATTTGCAGCTTTGCTTTCATAAGGTCATATTGGAGTTAGAAACTTTGTAGAAAATTAGGTTTATGGCTATAGTTATTGCTTGAATACTTGTTTTTACCCAGGGGTGTTACAGAAGCATAGCCAGTTGTTAGTAAGATGGGTTTTTAGGAGTTTTTTGAATTGTGTATTGGAGATGTTGGATGTAAGCGTGGCTGGTAGTGAGTTCCAGAGTTTGGAGATGTTGTAACTAAAGAGAGATTTCCCTGCTTCATTTTTATATTTGGTGACTTCTAGAAGATTAAGGGTGCTAGATTTCAAGGCTCTTGTGCTGTGAGGTTGTATGAGATGTTTGAAGACAGCGATTTTGTTTGTGTAGTAGTAAATCTTATGTGCTAGTGTGAGTAATAAAGGGGGTTCTAACCAGTTTAGCTTTTTGAGGGAGGTGCAATGATGTGTTCTATGTGAAGATGCTGTAGCAAATCTAGCTAGCTTATTGTAGCAGGATTCTAGTTTGTTTGGGTTGGATTTATGAAGGTTGGTTAGGACTGGGAATGCAAAGAGGAGGGTAGATAGCAGATGTGTCCTGGCTATAGTGCTTCTGGATTGATTTGTGAGAAATTGTTTATTACGATAGAGTAGGCCAAGCTTTTTGTGGACTTTCTTGATAGTTTGGGCTATGTTCAGGTCAAATCTGAGGTTATCTATTTCAGTGCCTAAGAGTTTGATGGGGTAGTTGGGGTGATTACAGTTTTGCTGTTAGAGGTTATTGTAAAGTTATCTATTGTGGGGAGGGTTCTATGAGAGGAAAATAGCAGTAATTTTGTTTTATTTGGGTTAAGAATAAGCTGTTGGTCAGTGAACCAGGTTTCTGCTTGTGAGAAGGATTCTTGTGTTAGTGACTGGAGATGATCTAGAGTGAGGGAAGCACATATGATTGTGTTATTATCTGCGTATTAAATAACTGAAGCACTGGGGGTGGAGGATGGGAGTTGATTGGTGAACAGTGTGAAGAGCAATGGTCCTAGGAAGGACCCTTGAGGGCCTACTAATGATACAGGTAAGAGGGGGGATAGTTGGTTTATCCATTTTACTGCCTGGTGCCGACCTGATAGATAGCTTTTCATCCATGTGATGGAGGAGGAACTGAGGTTTAAGGTAGACAGATATGTAAGAAGTCTGTTGTGATTAACCATATCAAAAGCCTTGGATAGGTCTAGAAATATGGATAAGATGAGTTTTCCATTAATTCTTGGATAATTAATGGTATTAGTGAATGATATAAGTGCAGTGGATGTACTGTGGAAGGGCCTAAAGCCATGCTGGTTTTGAAATAGCAATTTGTATTATAGGAGGTAATTCATAAATTGAGTGTGTATGACCCTTTCTAGGATTCTGGATATGGGAGATAAGATAGCTATAGGCCGGTAGTTATTTAGTTCAAAGGAGTTACCTCCTTTGTGCAATGGTATGATGTGGGAGATTTTCCATAGTTGGGGTAGTTTGCATTATGTGATAGATCTGGTGATGAGAATAGAAACTGGATAAGCTATAGCTGTTGCTGCTGTTTGGAGGTACTCTGTGGATAGGCTGTCTGCAGCCAAGGTGGTGGGCTTGAGTTTTCGGAGGAGTTTTTGAAAAGTTTTGATGGATACTGGTTGGAAGCTAAAGTGGGAGCTGCAAGTTTGTGTTTCCATAGTGGTTGGTGGGGTTGGTTGAGTGGAGTTTGTTTGGTTATTAGCTAGGGATTGGATTGTCTCAGTAAAGTATCTGTTAAACTGTGTGGGGATATACATTGTTGTTCCCTGTTTTGGATGTGGGGGTAGTAGTTTTTCCAGGCTGTAGCACAGAATTGACTGTAGCCCAGAATTTTGGGGGGATCTAGCATGCTTTTCTTGTAGGTTTTGATAGTAGGTAGTTCTGTCAATGTCGATGCATTTTTTGGCTTTGTTGTACAGTTCTAAGTATTTTTATCTTTCTATTTGGATTTTGTTTTTATGAAATTGTTCCCATGGTTTGTTCCTTTCTTTGAGAATAGTTTTGGTCACTTGAGTTAACCAGGGGGCATGTTTGGCTTTTATCCTGGTGGTTCGAGTTGGAGCATGCTGGTTCAGTATCTTTAGGAAGGTTGAGTTGAAGTGATGCACTGCCTCATCAAGTGGTAGATATTTTAAAGGTGTCCAGTTGCAACTATTTAGTTCATTGTTAAAGGCATTAGGGTTAAAGTTCTTTTTGTTCCTGACTACTTTATGTGTGACTTGACATATGTGAGGAGTTTTGGTTCTCAATAGATATGTTGGTTGGTGGTTGCTGAAAATGTCTGGAAGACATCCAGCTTGGGCTGCTAGGGATGGATGGGATGTAAGTATCCAGTCCAGTATGGACTGGTGTTTGATTCTTTTATCATTTCTAGTGGGAGATGTAATGACTTGGGTAAACCCATGGAGGTTAATGTGGGTGATTGGAGTTTGGCTCGAACAGTTGAGCCAGTCTATGTTAAAATCACCTAATATGATATTTTCTTGAGGTAGGGAGTTTGAGACCCATTCTAGTAGGTTTTCCATAATTGTAATGTTATTTCCAGGGGGTATTGATATGTTTATTGGGGTTCAATTTAAACTTGGCAAGAATTAGCTTGACATTTTTGTTACCTGGGAGGGTAATTTCTAGTTGTTCAAGGTTTAAGTGGCTATTGTACATTATAGCTACCCCCCTCCCCTTCTACTTAGTCTATCCTTCTGGTAGATATTATACCCAGGAGTTGCAATTTTGCTATTGTGAATTTTGGGCTTTAGCCAGGTCTCGGTCAGTAGGACTATGTCTGGTTTGTATAAAGCTAGTAGGGCATGTAGGTCATGAACTTTGTTGAGAATGCTTCTCATATTTAGGTTGAGAATGAGCAGTGCATTTTTTTGTCTATGGAGTAGGGTGTTGGTTAGGTTGGAGTTAGGGATGCATTTTGTGATTGAACCTGGGTTGGGGTGTATGTCCCCACTACTTATGATTCTTTTTTAGTAGGGATTGGTAGAGCTTGTTGAGCTTTGTGCTGATTTTAGTATTCTTTAGATAGGTGTGGGACCTACTCTTAATTGGAAGCAATCTGTGTTGGTAGTAGTCAGCATGGGAGGTTTGGAAGAGGTGTGGTGTAAGTAGGAGGTTTAGTGGGGCTGAATTATAGTCTAGGGATGAGGTTTCCCTGGGGAGGTAATTTTGTTGGGAGGATGGAGATGGACTTGGTAGCTGGTTAGGGTTGAGAGGAAAAGTAGGATACCTATGGAGACTGCATAGGGAAGAGGTCTTTGAATGGTTTTGACTGGCAATGGGTACATTGTTATTTATATGAGGGAGGGTTGATAGGTTAATTGGATAGTATGCTGAGGGTTGTAGGCAAGTCAGGAAGGCAGGAAGGGAATGGAATGTGATAGGGTGATGAGGGTCATGGGCGGTGGCTAATGGTAATTGGGAGGAGTGGTATATAGGTATAAATCAAATTGAAACAGGGTGGGTGGGAATGGGGGTAGGGTAGAGGAGCAGAGTGAGCCTGCAGGGTGAATGGAGTGGGAAGAGCCACAGTCTCCTTTCTGATCAAGTAAGCTCAAGAAACAATCAGTCAGGTTGGTGATTTAATGTCTGTTTTGGAAAGGTGTAGCTCATCCTTTCAGGTCAAGATGCTTAGCAATTTCTATCTGGCCTTAAATTCAATATATTGAGGGGTTCAGAATAGTAGTTTACAGTTAAATCTAGGTAACAATAGCAGTTGAAAAGAACAGTAGGACAGTCAGGGAGATGAAGGTAGGGGTTATATTAGCAACTCAAGGGATGTCAAGTAACCATAAAACAGGAGGTAGGCTAAGAGTGCATTAATGAGTTTCTAAAACATACATTAGGTGTAGGAAGTCTGAGTGCACTGGGTTCAGAGTCCTTGTCTGGGAGGTACACTCAGGGTAACGGCCAGGTACGTTTGGGTCCTCTGCAGTTGTTCCTTATCCAGGGCTTTCTAGCTTCTGCAAAAACAAAGTAGGTAGATGTGAGGGAATAGTTCAGAGAAGTGGGAGTACAGGTAAGCTATGGGGAAAAGCACAGTTATGACAGGGTACAAGAAACTATGTCATGGCAGAATAGTATAACAAAATGTAGAAAGTAACATGAACTGGAAAGTTCTAGGCATAGCAGGATGGATGAGAGAGTGATGCTGGATATGTATGTGATACTATTAATATTTGGCAATTATGGGGTACTGGATATGTGTCTGTGATACTATTAATGTTTGGTATGTATGTGATACTGGATATAGTATGTGATACAGGATATGTGTGTGTGGTACTATTAATGTTTGGTTAAGTATTGGGTACTGGATATGTGTGTGTGGTACTATTAATGTTTGGTTAAGTATTGGGTGCTGGATATATGTGTGTGTGTGTGTGTGTGTGGTACTATTTATGTTTAGTAAGTATGTGATACCGGACATCTGTGTGGTATTATTAGTGTTTGGTAAGTATGTGCTACTGGGAATGAATGTCTGATTGCAGACTGTATGGTGGGAGTGTGTATAGGTATGTACATGTATACTGTTTGCTAGAAGAAGTTGCAGTGCAGTAGTGCTGTTGTCTTATAAGGGTATATGCCATTTACCCCATGTGTACAGGGCCATACTATTAATATAAATAAATTAAAGGGCATGGGAGCTAAAGACCTCCACATGGGGTTGAAAGGAGTTTTCTTCCTGTCAAAAATACTGTGTGAGTATGATAAGATGTTTATGAGAATGCACAGGGTGCAGTGTTTTGTTATGTGGTTTCAGTGCATGTGATGTTGAGTATGCGTGGCAATTAGCAGATTTCAGAGTATGTGTGTATGTGCATTATTTGAATCAACTGTGTGACATGTTTCCAATGACATTGTTTTTTATTTTTTTTAATCAGTCTTTAATACAGTAAGCCAACATATATTTATGTGTATCTATGTACTGATACCATTAAATGCATGCATATCTATCTACCTACCTTTTTAATTTCTCCAAGTCTTTTTGGTTTCTAATACCATGATGAGAATATACCCCATTCCTAAGTCAAAGTATGATTAAAGTTCATAAAATTAGTATTGTTTCAATCTTTGGTGTTAGACAGAAGTGCTCTTCACAGCACCTGCAATGTGCCCAGTATTGACTCATTCTGCAGTTCATATGGAGTTACAAATATTTGACTCATTCTGCAGTTCATATGGAGTTACAAATATTGGTAACAAATCTAAGTACGACTGCAAATTATTTTTTATAAGACCCGTTGCTCCTACTACTATTGGAACTGGCTGGGAATCCTTCTTCCGCATTGCCCTCATTTCAGCCAGTTCCAATAGTAGTAGGAGCAGCGGGTCTTAGAAAAAAAAATTTGCAGTCGTACTTAGATTTGTTACCAATATATGTAACTCCATATGAAGTTACATATATTGGTAACAAATCTAAGTATGACTGCAAATTCTTTTTTATAAGACCCTTGCTCCTACTACTATTGCAACTGGCTGGGAATCCTTCTTCTGCATTGCCCTCATTTCAGCCTGCAAATCCTGGTATTTTATGACTTTGTGTCTCTATGTAAGATGCTGTAGTCACTGGGTGTAGCAATTTCAATCATCAATGCAACGTTTGTGTTCTTTTCACTGACTACTACATCTGGTTTTCTTGTGTCTATTTTTTGAACTGTTGGTAATGGGAAATCCAATGTGATATAAACTTCAGCATTTTTCTATAATGTTTTGTGGCTTATGATTCTAATGTTTTTCAGCTAATTCAATATTATAATGTTTTCATAATCCTCAATGCAACAGTCTTGCCATATTATTATATTTTTCAGTATACAGTCTTTCTGCCGTTAGTATACCACAACCAGCAACAAGATGTGTGACTGTTTCCAATTCTGTTTTACAAAACCTACATTTGTCTATTTTTCTCACATGTTCCATGGACTTTGTAAACCAACGTGTACTTAGTTCATAGGTTCATAGTTTCATAGGTGTGTACTAGGCTAATGGCCCTGGGGCCTTTACAAGCCAGGCCCATAGAAGTGCCCTGGCACTGTGCTGTCTGTCGTAAGTTCCTAGTACCTCTATCAAGTAGAGCCAGTGGCTTGATCCCTGGGGTGAACTTTCTATTTCCCATCCACTCATCAAGAATTTTCTTGAAGAGGGCTAGTGAGGTGCTCTGCTTGACATGCATGGGAAGTCTATTCCAGAGCATGGGCAGTCTCTGAGTTTTGAACCTGTCCCTCCAGCATGTTCTGCTGATTGTGGTAATGAGGTTGAGGTCTCTGGAGTATGTGGTGCAGAGGGAATTGGATTTCTTTAGATGTAGCATTTCTAACAGAGCTGGGTCAGACATGGCTTTGTAAGTCAAGCAGAGATCGCCTCTTAGTAGACAATATGGATAAGAGAATAGCTGTAGGACATGTGTTTAAGGACTAGGATCCTCTTTTTGAGGTACTTCTGTGGCCTCTCCAGGTGTTGCAGGTGTCTAATGAGGTACATGTCAAATGGGGCATTATACTCTATGATTGGTCTAATGAGGGAAGAGTAGAGAAAAATGATGACCTCTTTCTTCCTGGATGCAAAACCCTTGGTAATGAAATGTGCCACATAGAAGGACTTTCTGACCACAGTGGCAATGTGGTGGTCAAAGGAGAGGCTGCTGTCAACCTGTATCCCCAGATCTCTTATAACACCTCCAGTGTTCAGTGGGCTCACATCAATGTGGTAATTAGTGTGAACTGAGTTTTTCCCAAAATTTTTTGGCATTAAGCTTAAGGCCATGGTTTCAACACCAGTCATTGGTCTCAGTTTGGTCAGTCAGAGTCCCTCCATGTTGGCCTGGACTTCTGAGAAGTAGATGTCAAACAGGAGAGGACCCAGGACTGATCCCTGTGGGACTCCACTCATGACTGGTCAGCATTCTGACTTGGAGTCCACTACTTTCACACTGTGTGTTCTATCTGTGAGCCAATTTGCAACCCTCCTAACGATATATGGGTTGATGCCAAGTTTGGTGAGTTTATCAATAATTCCTGAGTGAAGAATGGTATCAAAGGCCTTGGCCAGATGAAGGTAGGCTGTATGAACTGACTTACCTTCATCCACCACTCTGGTGACTGACTCAAAGAAGTCAACAGGGTTGAGCAGGCATGATCTACCTTTCACAAAACCAAATTGCTTGTGATCTAGAGTTTGGAGATTCCCTACATCCTTGTTAATTAGGTTCATGATGATGCGCTCCATAGCCTTACATATCAGACTCATCAGGCTAATAGGTTCATAGGTATATAGGTAGGTACTAGGCTATCTGCCCGAAGGCATTTATAAGCCTACCCAGAATGTGTTGGCTTTCGCCACCCCCTTAGATTACTTCCCTGTGCCTCTGTCCAGCAGAGACATTGAAGTGATCCCTGGGGTAAACTTTCTGTTTCCCATCCACTCGTCAAGGTTTCTTTTGAAGAGGGTTAGCGAGGAGCTCTGCCTAACGTAGATTGGAATCTTGTTCCAGAGCATGGGAAGTCTCTGGGACAGGAATCTATCCCTCCAACTTGTCCTATTTATTGTTGTGGTGAGGTTTAGATCCCTGGCTTGAGGAGATATGGTTTTCTTTAGGTGGAGCATGTCCATCAATTCTGGGTTGGACATGGACTTGTATGTCAGGCAGAGATCACCTCTGAGTAGGTGGTATGCAACTGAGTACAGCTGGAGTTTCTTCAGTTGAACTGCATAGGGCATCTGTTTGAGGCCAGTGATCCTCTTGGTGAGGTACTTCTGTGGTCTTTCCAGTTGTTGCAGGTGTCTTGTAAGGTACATCCCAAATGGGGCATTGTACTCTGTGATGGGTCTGATGAATGATGCATAGAGGGGCCCAATAACCTCTTTTGATCTGGATGCAAACCCTTTTATGATTAGATGGGCCACATAGAAGGATTTTCTAACCACTTTGGCAATGTGATTATCAAAGGAGAGATTACTATCTACTTAGGTCCCCAGATCCCTTATTACGTCTTCCATATTTAGGGGGCTACCACCTATGTGGTAGTTTGTGGGTACTTTGATTTTTCCAGAGGGGATGACTATGCACTTTTTGGCATTTAGCTTGAGGCCATGGTTTTGACACCAGGTGTCTGTCTCAGTGAGACCCTTTTGGAGGATGTCTGTGTCAGCCAGAGAGTCAATTATAGCACCTAGTTTGCAGTCGTCTGTGAACTTGGTCTGCCATAGTCCTCCTGTGCTTGCCTGTACCTCTGAGAAGTATATGCCGAACAGGAGGGGTCCTAGGACTGAGCCCTGGGGAATGCCACTTGTAACTGGTTTAGAGTCAGACCTAGTTCCCCGCAACTCTTACCATGTGGGTTCTGTCCGTGAGCCAGTTGGCAACCCATCTAATGACGTAGGGGTTTATGTTCAGGCTGGTGAGCTTGTCTATAAGACCTGAGTGGGGAATGGTGTCGAAGTCCTTTGCAAGGTCTAGGTAGGCTGTGTGGAACACCTTTCCCTCGTCTATAGCCTTGGTAACTGTCTCAAAGAATTCCACCAGGTTTAGGAGGCATGATCTTCCCTTAACAAACTGAACTGGGTAGGGTCCAGTGTTTGGAGGTTTCCAATGTCTCTGTTAATGAGATCCATGATGATGCGCTCCATAGCTTTGCAGACCAAGCTAGTCAGGCTTATAGGGCAATAGTTCCCGGGGTCCATTGTGACTCCACCTTTGTGGAGTGGAATAACCTTTGCTGTGCGCCACTCTGTGGGCACATAGCATGTGGAGAGGCTGAGTTTAAAAAGTGTGTTTAGTTGAGGGGTTAGTTCATCTTTGAGCTCATGTGGGACGCAGCCTGAGACACTGTCCGGTCCCATTGATGCTGTGTTTTTGGCTGTGGAGAGGGCTGTTTTAACCTGAGTGGCTGTGATTTCAGGGGCACTACATTCTTCTGGTATAGTTATGGGCCCTTTTTGGGGTGAGAGGGGGGTGAAGTTTGCACTGAACCTGTCTGCCAGGATGCCGGCTATATTGGTCTGTTGAGTGTATTTTGTGCCATTCTGCACTAACTCCGAGCAGATCTGAGAATTGCCACTTAGATTCTTGACATAGCTAAAGAATGCCTTGTGGTTATCTTTGGAGTCCATGGCAATTTTTCTTTCGAAGGTAGCCTTGGATGATTTTATGAGGGAACGTAGTTTCTTGCTGATACTGATCAGGGATGTCTTCCCTTCTTGGGATTTTACTCTTTTCTGTACTAGTTTCCTCCTTCTATTGTATAGCTTGTTTATGGCAGGGGTCCACCAGACTGGTTTCCTTTTCTTGGAGGAGTGAGTCTTGGTTTTGTTTGGCATAGCATGGTCCATGCATTCTTGTAGGTGCCCGTAGAGTGCATTAGTAAAGGATTTTGCAGCTTGGACAGAATTATCATTCAGCATAGGGGCTTTGAAACTTCCCACCTCGGTCTTAAGTAACATGAAGTTTGCTTTTGAAAAGTTTTTCACAGTGGTTTCTTTGACCGGGGGTGGTGGCAGAATGTGGATATCCAGAGTGATTAGTTTATGGTCAGATCTAACCAGCGAGGAGTTGACCTCCAGTGTGGAACAGCGGTTGCCCATGTTGGTGATGACCAGGTCCAATATGTTGTCACCTCTGGTGGGGGTGTTGACCAGTTGATCCAGGGCATTTGATTTTATAAATTCTAGGAAATGTTGAGCAAGGGAGTTTGTACTTGAGTAATTCTCACAGTTAATGTTTGGGTAATTGAAATCACCCAATATCAGGGTATTTGTTAGGACCTTTATGTTTCCCAGTGTTTCCAGGAATGTGGAGTGGGGGTCGTGGGACATGGTGGGTGATCTGTAGTGAGCTATTATTTGAATAGCAGTTTTGCCCATTGTTAGTTGCACGTGGATGATCTCTGAAGCATCGTGCTGTGCCACAAACCTGGAGGTGTGGGTATCCTTGATGAATATGGCTACTCCCCCACCTTTTGTATTTCGGTCCAGGTTTTTGGCCGAAATGTATGGTATGAGTTGTAGCCTGGTAGTGCTGGGGTGCTCTCTGGAGCCTTAAACCAGGTTTCTGTTACTACACATATATCAATTTTCTCCACACTGAGGAGTGCCTCGAGTGCATGCATTTTGAAGTTTAGACTTCTGGCATTGAGTAGCATTACCCTCAGTTTTTTGTTACTTGTGCTATTTACAGTGGTGGGTTTGTCTTTTGAGCCTTGCCTAAAAAAGGCATTATGGGGTGGCAAGAGCCTTGGCCAGTATTCAAAAGCCTAAGGGTGACAGGTGCAAGCCATCTCTAGCAAAGCAGTGTGGCTTGTCGAGCATGTCATCCCAGGTTGACAGACACTGGATCCCCTTTGAACTTTGAATGACACCAGAAGCTTAGCCAGTTGTTAAAATTGATAATTTTTTCTCTATACCATGGTATCATTCTTGGTGAGGGCAGGATGCTACTCAGGGTCAGGGTCATACCGGCCTGTCTACGTGATCAGAGAACTCCTCCATGTCACTTTTCATGTAGTCCAGGGAGGTACGGCTCAGGTCATTCACACCAACATGGACAATGACAGAGTCATATTTGTACTTGTTCTGGAGTGACCTGAGTGCTTGTGTCATGTGACGGATCCTGGCACCCAACAGGGAGCTAACAGTAACCTTCTCCTTGTTCAACCTAGTGAGTGGGACATCAGTGTGCCTGACTATAGAGTCACCTATTACTAGTGTGCTGGGTATGTTATTTTGCCTTAAGGGCTGTGATTGTGTGGCACACTGGTTTTGTGAAGTATGTGTTTCATGGTTTGTGTTGGGGGGTGGAAGTTGCTTGGATGTCTGCTTTGGAGGTCTCTGTTGCTTCTGCAGATTTTTATTTAGAGCCTCTGAGTATGTTTTTGTGTACTTATGTGTGTTTTTTGCCGGTGCTGGTTTCATAGTTCTATGTGAGACTGGTGGTGTGATGCAAGTAATTCCCTTCTCCTCTTGACTGCCTGGTCCAGTCTTGGGTTGAGGGAGCTTAGCCTCCAGTTTGGCTGTACAGTTGTATCTCTCATATGTATTAGTGTTTGGTGGAATGAAGAGAGGGTTGTCTGTGTACATGAGGCAATTGTAACATTGCCTCAAAATGCCCAGATTCACCAGCTGGACCAGAGAGTACACCTGAAGCTGCCCTTTGGACATGCCTGGATAGGTACAGTGAACTGTTTTACTGCTTGGCTGGTAAGGTCGAATAGAGAGCCTTGTCCTTCTCTACAGTATAGGGGGGGGGGGGGTCTAGTGCTATGATTTATTAGTGCTTGCTATGAGTTTTGAGCAAGTGCCGGTATGAAAAGTGAATGGTTTGAGTGCTTAAATTGAAAGTTTGTCTAGTTCCAAGGGAAAAATTGAAGAGTAGACTTTGTGGAGCTGGGAATAGTTATACCCTAGCTAACCGGCACTGCCCAGCAAGCAAAATCTTGCATATGCGGGTTTTATACAAGGGAAATGAAAGAGATAGAAATTAGCCCAAAATGGCCAATAAACTACTAATTTCTGGGCTGAAACCACTCCTCCAGGGATAGATAGGCTGCTCAAAGCTCCCTTTCTCACAGTAAACAGAGAAACTTCCTTCTATCCAAGTAAGGTATGGGCAAACACAGGAACTTGTAACACAGTCCTGAATTCAGCACTAACCTGAAAACTGGACTATACTAGCTTAGAAAGGCAGAAAACAAGTGTGTATATATATATATATATATATATATATATATATATATATATATATATATATATATATATATATTTTTTTTTTTTTTTCAGAAAATAAAACAGATACAATCAAAAAACACTTTAAATGCACGTAAATGGCTATCACACTTCAGTATGTAGCCTACAACAGTTAAACAGGTAATTTAAACACAAAAATGACTTTGTTAAAGTGCAGGCAGTAAAATAAGTACAATATGTAGCTGAAACAAGCTTTTTAAATCACAGAAACTCTAGAAAATTGGCGCTTAGGCGATAATTTCCAGGGTCTGTAGTCGCTCCTTCTTTATGGACAGGGATGACTGTAGCAGTGTGTCATTCAGTAGGGACAAAGCCTGAGGTGAGGCTGTGAATGAACAGAGCACACAGATGTGGTGAAAGTTCACTTTGTAATTCATGTAGAACACAGCCAGGGACATTGTCAGGTCCCATGGAAGCTGTATTCTTGGCCTTAGACAATGCAGCTTTAACCTGTGTTACAATAATGCAGGGTGTCTGGCATTCTTCCGGTATTGAGAATGGTCCTTCATGGCAGGAGAGAGGGGTAAAGTTGGCACTGAATCTGCTGGCCAGTATGTTGGCAATATCTGTTGGCTCAGTATAGGAGGTACCATTGTGCAGTAACTCAGAGCAAATCTGGGTATTGCCATGGAGATTCTTGATATGACAAAAGAAGCCTTTGCGGTTGTTTTTAGTGTCTGCTACAATTCTGCTTTCATAGCTGGCTTTGGAGGTTTTGATGAGTGATCTCAACTTTTTGTTGAGGCTAATAAGGGGATTTTTCCAGTCTTGGGACTTCACCTTTTTCTGCAACAGTTTCTTCCTTCTGTTGTAGAGTTTATTTGTGGCAGGGGACAACCAGACTGTCTTCCTTTTTTTGCAGGAGAGCATCTTGTTTCTGTTGGGCATGGCTAGTTCCATTCATTTATCTATGTGTTCGTACAGTGCATTGGTATATGATTTGGCAGTCATGCATCTATTTTCCATTGGGATGGGTGCTGTGAAGTTAGCCACCTCTGTTTTTAGGAGTCCAAAGTCAGCTTTGGAGAAGTTTTTCATGGTGGATACCTTTGCAGAGGGGGGGGTTAGTGTGTTTGAGATGTGGATTTCCATGGTGATTAGTTTGTGGTCAGATCTAACCAGGGATGAATTGACTATTGGACTGCCAACATTAACCTTTCTTCTTTTGGTTTAAATTCACCCCTCCTTTACCATTCCTATGTTCGATCCTGATTAACATGAGGTTGTTCCAAGAGTTTTCTATACTTGCAACTATATTTATGTATTTTCCACATTTCTTGCCTTTTCATCTCATCCTTCAGCTTAGATTCTTTATTTTGTTTTTTTTTTGGCATATTCAGTTGCCAAACAATTTTTATCTACTTATGGTGTGATTTCAATTCCTGCCTGACACCGATATGCTTCTGTTAAACTAAGCAGGGAAGTCATCTTAGACTTAGTCTCCTCATGTTTTAAAAGTTTTGCTACATTTGGGTCTTGTGAGGTCAACAGATATATATTCAGTCCTACAATTGCAGATCTATACATGTAATCAGATTCAAGGTGGCCCATGCTTCCTTCAGAATGGGGAATATATCATCTTGGTATGCACTGATTTTTATAAATCATTTGATAAGCATGAAGCATCCTTCTTGTTTTCCTGTCCAACCATTCCAACAACTTTTAGGGCCAGTCAGTCATTCCAAAACTGTAAGTTAGGACAGGAACAACAAATCGGTTTATAGCTTGGACTTTGTTCCTAGATGGCATTGCTGTTTTCAGTATTAATTTTAGTCTAAAATATTCCTAAGTTTTATTCACATTTGCCCATGTTTTATTGTTGATACTTCATCAATTCCCAAATATTTATACACTCCCTCTTGCTCAAGTTCTTTTATATCACATTCCTGTCCCAGGCTAATATTTTCTTGGTGCTACAGTTTTCCTGCTTTATAGGTTGCTTTTGCACATTTATCAAGACCAAATGGCATTCTTATATCATCTAAAAAAGTTTTAACCACTTGAAGTTGTGCTTTCAGTTCCTCAACTAATGAACTATACAGTTTTAAATCATCCACAAAAAGAAGATGAGAAACCATTACATTTTGTTGTTTTTTGGGAGCCAAACTATAGCCATGGCCTAGTCTGTTGAGTAAACATCTTAATGGGTTAAGGGGAAGGCAAAAGACTAGTAGTGACAAATAGTCACCCTGAAATGTCTCCTCTTTGAATTTTTATCCCCAGAATAATAATTTGTTCTTTATCTTTGAGTAACTGGGAAGTAGTTTGTTACTGTTTCATGGTCACTGTCATGTAATCGATCAGTGTAGGGTGTATTTTAATCATTTATAAGCACTCTTTTATCCGTGAATGTGTGATACTGTGAAATGCTTTCTTGTAGTCTATTCATGCCATACTTAGATTCTTCCCTTTTTACAGTTTTCCATTATGACTTATTTAACAAAAAATGATTCTTTGTTCCATATGACTTTCTTTTCTTACCCTTTTGTTCTATTGCCATGATTGAATTTTCTTCTAAACTCTGTTGCCATCACTTCCAGTGCATAGTTTATACATCGTCAGCAGGCAAGTTATTGGTTTGTAGTTTTTAGGATAGCTTACAGGTTCACTGTTAAGTAGGAGTATTGTTTTTCTGTTGTAAACCAGGTTGGTGTCTCTTCGGGTTGTGCATATAAACAGTTCTTACTCATGGCTATATTTTCATGTGAAAATGTTAATACTTTTAGCCAGAAGTTAGCTACTGCATCTGAGCCAGGAGTTTTCCAGTTCTGAGCTTTTCTTAATTTGGTTTCAATGTCTCTGGCTGTTATTTCATCCCATTTCATATCCTGTACCTTTAAACTTCTTATTCTTTCTTTTACTTCTTCTTTCCATTCAGCATCTTTGTTATGTTCTACAGGATCTGCATAGATATTTCTCCAAAGGTATCTATTTCATCTTTTTTTTGGTGGTGTTTCAATTCCTTTTGCCTTGTTTCCCAATACCCAATAAAACGTTTTTGGGTCATCAATAAATTGCTTATTTTGTACTTTTCCTTTATATTTATCTGTATATATATTCTACGTTTTTCCACCTGTGCTGAGAGTTTTAGTTTATTATTTGGGACAGTGCATGATTGATCCTGATCTGTTCTAATACTGTGCAGTGCTTTTATCACTTCTTTTTGAGTATTTTTGTTGATAGGTTCCCTCTTCTATATTCTTCTAACAGTGACTCTTCTTGTTATAATTGCCTTATAGTTTTCTCTATTTGAGACTTTGATGATGGCACTTGATTTCTCCCCTTCCTTTCCCTTACTGCCCTGTGTTTTTGTGGTAAGGCTTTATGTTCTATTAATTTAGCTGCACAATAATATATCCTATTTACTTCTGTTATATCACTTGGATTTCTATGAACAGGCCTAATTACTTGTTCCTTTTTTGGGTTTGGGGTTTTATTGGCTTTCTGTAGTCTATTTCTTTCATTAATCTTAACTTGTCTGTCCATCTCTATTAAATCAAGCAACTCTTCTCTTAAATCATTTTCTTCCAAACTAAGGGCACATTCTTTGTTCTCAATTTCCTGTGGGCATTCTACAGAAAGTTTCAGAGCATCTTCTTGTGCCACATTGTCTTCAGTTTCATATTGTGTCATCCATTGCTCTTTCGTATGAGAACTCACTGGCCTATCACTCCACAACATTGACTTTGTCAGCATTGCCATAGTTTCCAGTTCCTTCCCATGCTATACAACTCCAACTGAACTTTTTTTACTGGTTTCTTGTGGGAGACTCCAAAGTATCATCATATGACAACTGATCAGATGTTTCCCGCTAACTGGTTCCTCCTTAATTTGGTGATCCATTGCTGTTACATTTTCTGTATTAAATCCTTGACTTCACAGGTAATCTATGACCTCAGTTCTATTTCATTAACTTATCCATCAGTAATTCTCTTTTCTACTTTTTCTCTTTGTTTTCTTTTGTATTGTAAAATTTTCCATATCTGGATGCCTTTGCCTATATTTCTCTTCAAATATTTTTGGTTTTGCTCTTTTTGTATTGATTAGTTTTGCTTTCTCCTTTGCACAAAAAATGCACCATAATCTCTTTTTCTTTCCCATGTCCATATTTCTTCTTCAGATGTCTCCTGCTCCTGCTGTTTCTCCTTACTCGGGGGACTCATTGTTCCACTGTGCTGTGATATAACCTGAGTTAGACTTTCTACACTAAATTCTTCACTTCACAGCTATTCCATAACTTCAGCTTCTATTTTTTAACTTCTAATTTACTAATCTTCTGTTCTACATTCCCTGTTTGTGATCTTATTTTTTTTGTATTGTGAAATTTTCCATATTTGGAAGCATGTGCCTGTATTTCTCTTCAAATATCTTTGGGGCTGCTTTTTTGTATTAATTAATTTAGCTTTGTCCTTTATGTAAACATTGCACCATATCAGATTTCTCTTTCCCATGTCCACATTTCTTTTTTACACCTTTCAAAACTATCAAGATGTTGTTCTTTATATTTTTGGGCTTCCTCAGTCACTTCTTTTTCCAAATGGTTCAAGGTTTTTTGGTCTATATAATGTTTTTTATACATCTGTTGTATTAATGAACACAAATTTGCATTTGAAGCTTTTGACAGTTTTCCTTGTGTAAGTAGTTTTCTTTCCTCTAGTTTCTCTCAAGCTTTTGTATACCGTCTGTCTAGAAAGTCTGGGCTTCTTGCATAATAGTAACAATACATAATTTCTTTCTTATCCTCAATAGTCCATTCTATCATTTTTATGGCTCTTTTTTGGCCTACCAGTTTTTGTGATTTCTATGGACTACTACTTCCTTCTACAATGTGTGTCTGTGGGGGAGGAGGGGACATCCTTCCTCTGTGCCTGGCCTGGCCCCATTGTAAGAATGTTTCTGTGTCTTGTGGATTCTACACTGCCATTTTTTCCAGTCCTTGCACCATTGCGCCAACCAGGATAGGGCACTTTTTATCCTGGATCTTGTGCACCCAGCCATATTTTTAATTTTTAACCTACTTCTGACCATGATATATAAAATACAGTCTCTATATCACTGTTGTCTTGGTGAGACTCTGTGAAAAACAGGGTTCACCTTGTAAAGGTGCTCAGCAAGACTTCAGGATGAATTCAATTCCAGCAATATTACACTCCTTTACTTGCTTGCAAAGTTATCATCTCTCCATTTGGACCCCTACCTATATAGATAGATGCATAGATCGATAGATAGGTACATACAGATATACATATAAATACAGATATAGATATAGATATAGATATAGATATAGATATAGATAGATACATATTTTTGCAGGTCAAAACAGTGAATGCTCATACACTCATATGAATAAACGCTTTTCAGCCTGTGAATAACAGTGAATGCTTTTATGAGTAAATGTTGTTTTAAATGGTGTTTTTGCTGGCAGCCTTTTCTAGGGAATCATATTACAAAAGGGTAAGGGAATTTGCCGTTACCCTGCTGTTGTGTGATCTTGGACATGATATATATAATTATCAGGGGCTGTGTGGGGGGTGGTGCAAGGAGGCCTGCCCCCCTTTGCAAAAAAAAATTAGTTTTAATTATTTGTTGCTTTTGATGATTGTTATTTATTTATTTAATTATTTATTTCTATCCATTCAATTTCAACCCCTTTTTCCCCATTTTGCACATGGGGTTGGCATGTCACTTCAACAGTGACAATCATCTCAAGCCAAGGTTCACACTGCCAGGTGTCTAGGTTATAGGGTTTTATTTCTAAGGGAAGTCTTACTGAGTAGTACCTTTTTTAACAGAGCTCCGAGAAGAAAAGTATCATTATACAGATATAATGAACATCATTTACATTCTTTCGTCATTTCACAGTTAGTTTCATTTATGAAAAACAGTTCTATTATTCAAACATCCATGACATCAGTAAGAACACTTACAAACAATTTTGATCAAAAATAACAGTTACGTGGGTTGTATATGAAATAAATGTTTTTTTTTTTTAATGCAGGCAGATATATGCCATGCACTATCATCTGTTTGCATAGATTATCATAGGTTCATAGGTTCATAGGTTCATACTAGGCTATCTGCCCAAGGGCATTCATAAGCCCAGCCCATAGTTATTTGGCTTTTGCCACCCCTTTAGTTTGAATAAAACTATGCCCATTATTTTGCTGTGCCTCTGTCAAGCAGTGACACTGAAGTAATCCCTGGGGTATATCTGCGATCCCCCATCCATTGGTCAAGATTCCTCTTGAACAAGGCCAGCGAGGTGCTCTGCCTCACATGTACCGGGATTTTGTTCCACAGCATAGGGAGTCTCTGGGTGATGAATCTGTCCCTCCAGCACGTTCTATTAATAACCGTGTCAAGGTTTAAGTCTCCCGCCCTTGTGGTTCTGAGGGATCTAGATTTTTGAGGTGAAGCATATTCATCAAATCAGGGTTTGACATGGCCTTATATGTCAGGCACAGGTCACCTCTGAGCAAGCGGTATGAGACTGAATAGAGCTGGAGTTCTTTCAGTCGGGCAGCATAAGACATATTTTTGAGACCCTTTATCCTTTTGGTGAGGAACTTTTGGGGCCTTTCCAGCTGCTGCAGGTGTCGGGTCAGATACATTCCGAATGGGGCATTGTACTCAATCATAGGTCTTATGAGTGATGAGTACAGGGGACGATGACCTCCCTTGATCTAGATGTGAATCCCTTTATGATCAGGTGGGCAATGTAGAAGGTTTTCCTAACTACTTTAGCAACATGAGTGTCAAGCGAAGGCTACTGTCAACCTGGGTCCCCAGATCCCTGATGACTTCTTCTGTGCTCAGTGGATTGCCACCTATATGGTAGCTAGGGGTAACCTTGTTTTTCCCGAAGGGTATGACTATGCATTTCTTGGCATTTAACTTTAGGCCATGGCTCTGGCACCAGTTATCCATTTCTGTGAGGCCCTTCTGAAGGATATCTGTGTCAGATGTGTTTTCGACTATGGCGCCAGTTTGCAGTCATCTGCAAACTTTGTCAGCCATAACCCTCCTGTGTTTGCTTGTACTTCAGAAAAGTAGATGCCGAACAAGAGTGGACCCAGGACTGAGCCCTGTGGGACACCACTTGTGACAGGCTTTGAGTCTGACATGGCTCCAGCAACTCTGACCCTGTGGGTTCTGTCACTTAGCCAGTTTGCAACCCATCTTGTGATGTATGGGTTTACATTCAAGCTGATGAGTTTTTCGATGATACCTGAGTGGGGTATTGTGTCGAAGGCCTTTGCCAGGTCAAGGTAGGCTGTATGGACTGCCTTTCCCTCATCAATGGCCTTGGTGACTGTTTCTAAAAAGTCAACCAAGTTTAAAAGGCATGATCTGCCTTTGACAAAGCCAAACTGGGTTGGATCCAAAGTCTGCAAGTTCCCTATGTCTTTATTTATGAGTTCCATTATGATCCTCTCCATGGCTTTGCAGATAAGGCTTGTCAAGCTAATGGGACGGTAATTTCCAGGGTCGGTGGAGGCACCGCCCTTGTGAAGTGGGACCACAGTCGCCGTGCGTCACTCCTTGGGTATGTATCCTGAGGTGAGGCTAAGATTAAACAGCTGTCCTAACTGCGGGTTTAATTCCTCACTGAGTTCGTGGAGCACACAGCCGGGGACACCATCCGGTCCCATGGATGCTGTGTTTTTTGCTTTGGAGAGAGCAGTTCTCACCTGGGCGTTTGAGATGTTTGGGGGGCTACAATCCTCTGGTATAGATATCTCTCCTTTTGGGGGGGAGTTTGCACTGAACCTGTCAGCCAGTATGTTGGCAATGTGTGTAGGTTCAGTAATCTTCACATCATTTTGAACTAATTCTGAGCATATCTGGGAGTTTCCTCCTAGGTTTCTAACATAGCTAAAGAAGGCCTTATGATTGTCTTTTGAGTCCTTGGCGATTTTCCTCTCAAAATTTGCCTTGGATGATTTTATGAGAGCTCTTAGTTTTTTACTTATAATGATCAAAGGTGTCTTACCTTTCAAGGATTTTGCTCTATCTTGTAGTAGCTTCCTCCTTTTGTTGTAGAGCTTGTTTATGGCTGGGGTCCACCAGACTGGACGCTTGCCTTTGGTACAAAGAGTCTTAGTTTTGTTTGGGATTGCCTGATCCATGCAGTCCTGTAGGTGCTGGTAGAAGGCATTTGTAAGTGATTCAGCGGTTTGAGTAATGTTTACCACTGGCTCAGGGGCCTTAAAGGAGACCACACTAGTTTTTAGAAGTGTGAAGTCGGCTTTTGAGAAGTTTTTCACTGTGGTCTTTTTTATTTCAGGTGGGGGCGGGATGAGGACCTCCAGCGAGATTAGTTTATGATCTGATCTCACCAGTGAGGGGTATACTTCCGGTGTTGAACATTGTGATCCCATGTTCGTGATGATGAGATCAAGTATGTTTTCTTATTTCAAATTTAATGTAAGAATATTTGTTACTATAAAGATTTATTCAAAATCTAGGACATAGGAAAATAAGATAAAGAGCTAAAGCAGCTCAAAGAAAGGAAGGAGGGAAGGAGGCACAAAAAAGATAAAGGAGATGAGATGACAGAGGAAGGTATAGTTGTGGCAATAATACATTACGTTTTGTGCAGCAGAGACTTATGGCATGAATTCATATAGCTGTATCAGTACCAGTTTAACTGGAGATGGTGCAAGTGTGGGGCCATCTATCGGACAGGCGTTGCTTCAGTCGGCATTCAAAGGCTTTCAGGTTGCAGACCATTCTTAAGTGGAGTGGGATGGCATTCCAGCTATTAGCAATGCAGTGTGAATACAGGGAGTATCCTGCCTTGCTGTTAGGTTAGGTTATGGAGAGTAATAATTTGTCAGTGGAGCATACAGTGTATGTGATGTTTAATTGTATGCATATTGTATTACTAGATTGCAGAGATTGTGTGTGTGTGTGTGTGTGTGTGTGTGTGTGTGTGTGTGTGTGTGTGTGTGTGTGTGTGTGTGTGTGTGTGTGTGTGTGTGTGTGTGTGTGTGTGTGTGTGTGTGTGTGTGTGTGTGTGTGTGTGTGCGTGCGTGTGTGTGCGTGTGGGCGTGTAGGCGTGTGGGTGTGTGCATGTGTGTGTGTGTGTGTGTGTGTGTGTGTGTGTGTGTGTGTGTGTGTGTGTGTGTGTGTGTGTGTGTGTGCGCATTGACTGGCTATCAACTGAATAAGACTTTTTCAGCATTGTACAGTAGTTTGAAGGCTGTAATTAATTATGGGTACAATATAGAATTATTTAGTTTGAGCTAGTTTGGTTGTTTTATATCATTGGCTAGTTGGAATTTGGATACTTTATTATAACATTTTTCTAGTTTGGCTGCTACAGAGGAGCTGAGGTTGGTTAAGATAGGAAACCTGGAGAAGCATATAATAGGGTGGGGAGCCAAAAAGAAGTGTCTATGTTTTGTCTAGTATAGTCAGTTAGGTAGTGTTTTACTCTACAACCTAGCTTTTGGTGAGTCTTCTTTATCGCTTACTGAATCTTCTTCTTTCGGCTGCTCCCATTAGGGGTCGCCACAGCAGATCAGCTGTTTCCATTTCTTCCTGTCCTTTGCATCTTGCTCTGTCACACCAACCACCTGCATGTCCTCTCTCACCACATCCATAAACCTTATCTTAGGCCTTCCTCTTTTCCTGTTACCTGGTAGCTTCATCCTTAGCATCTTTTTCCCAATATACTCTGCATCCCTCCTCAGCACATGTCCAAATCAATGTAATCTTGCCTCTCTGGCTTTGTCTCCAAACCTTCCAACCTGGGCTGACCCTCTAATATACTTATTCCTAATCCTGTCCACCCTCATCACACCCAGTGCAAATCTTAACATCTTTAACTCTGCCACGTCCAGCTCTGACTCCTGCATTTTTGTCAATGCCACTGTCTCCAACCCATATAACATAGCTGGTCTGACTACCCTATTGTAGACCTTCCCTTTCACTCTACTGAATGTGGAGATCAAACTTCAGGTGGTTGTCTGCAATCACATATAGAAGTTTTTTTGTGATATACCAGCTCTATATTGGCCTAGTTGAATGTCAGTATGTTAATGGTAGTTTTTTGGGAGGAGAGAGAGTTGGGGGTGAGGAGTGGTAGTTTAGTTTTTTTTTTTTTTTTTTTTTTTTTTGGATTCACTAGGAGTTGTGAGTTGTTCAGCCAAGCTTCTATGGAGAAGGACTTTTAGATGAGTTATTGGAGCATGTGTAGTATCCTAGCAGCACACAGAATGGAGTTCTCTGTGTCTTGTACTATGGTAGCCTCTTTGTCTGCTATGTTTATATTGTTGATAAAGAAGTTACACAGCAATGGTTCTAGGATGCAGCCGTGTGGGACTCTAACAGATATATAAAGGAAAGAGGAGAAACCATCTTGCCATTTCATTACGCGGGACCTATTAGTGAAGTAACTAAGAAATCAGTTACATGAGGATGGTGATAGCCCATGGGAAGGGAGTTTAGTTAGGAGAATTTGCCTTGGATAGATCCAGAAATAGGGCTGAAGTAATAAAAACCTGAATTTCTGTTGTGATTTATTATATCTGTGAACCTTAAAGTGATCGTTCTTGATTCACTCTTATGAGCATTAGATGTTTGATGAGACACTCACACTACACCAAACACTGTGCATTCGGTTGAAATTCACTTAAATACAAATACATTCTACACTTTAACAAAAAAAATGTGCCACACTTCCATAGAAACACTAGCATACTACACACACACACACACACACACACATGTACACACAATAATAAACCTATAACAGTACACCAGCCGCCCCCACACCCCTGGAACTTTATAAGTACCAACTCCAAGATAGCACATAAGCAAGTTTAGGGCATATTCTGAGCTTCAGTGTACTGTGATTTCACATAACAGAGCAACAGCACCTCCCCATTGGCTAAGACAACATTTTAATATATTGTACCTTTGCTTGCTCATGAAACAGTTAAAAATATTTGACAAGCTATTTATTTGAGTGGCACCTACATATATAAATATACGTAAATATGGGTGTGTTTGTGTGCGTGTGTGTTTGCATGCATGCATGTGTGTGTGTGTGTGTGTGTGTGTGTGTGTATCTTTATATCTATCTATATATATTTATATCTATATCTCTTTCACTCGCTATATATATATATATATATATATATATATATATATATATATATATCTAGATGTAGATATAGATATGGAGAGAGATTTATAACCTTAACTTGTCCCTGTCCTTACCTGCGGCCCTACATATTACATTATAAAATCCCTTTTCATAGCACTACCATTAAACAAGACACTCAGGCACACACTACATATACCAGCACTAAAGCTATACCATTACCTAGCCCTTATTCTAGCCCTGGCCCAGAAACACTCACACACACTTTCCCATACCTAATGCTGAACCTCTTGGTATATGCAAAGGTTTGGGCATTAGAACAAAATCCCAAATACTGCATTTGCAACCATTTGAGCTTCCTCCTTTGGATATATATAAAGCACTCCACAAAGAGTATGTCTGATCTATTTCCAAACCCAAATAATTAGTCGAGCAAATGGTTATTCAACATAGATGCCCGTCTTTATATATAATGCAAATGTGTGATGTACAAATGAAAGAACAAAAAAGGAGTTAATGCACAACCATGCAACATAAAATGAGCAAATCATAAAACATTGACAACTTCTCTTCCATTATCAGTAAACCCCAGCTATAAAACCCAGATTAAGTATTATCTGAATAGCAGTTCTGTTAGTGAACAGTTTTTTATTATTAACTAATTTGAATTCGGAGTGGGGGTGGGGTGAGAATTAGCAAACCCACCTCCCATTTATCTTCTTACTTGTGTGTACTAACCCTACCCCTGATCCTAACCTCAGCAGTATCCATCATATTGCTACTAAATCCCTTTTCTTAACATTACCAATACACAAAATAAAAGGACATAAAACACGCTCAACACCAACAAAGGCACAACACAAAATCTATTCCCTTTCATAACCTTATTGTAGCCCAGCTTGTGAAAACTCTCACATACACACTTACCACTGTGATGCAATCTTGCTCATTTTCAGAATCACCACCATTTCAATCAAGTCATTTCCCTGCACACTCCCACTTACCTACAGTATCTAAAACCTAAATTCAACCAAATGTGATTCACATTTGTGCGGTTGCTCATTTCTACACTCACACATACTTGCCTACCAAATAAGTTGTAAACCATTTGAATCACATCCATGCATGAATATCTATAGCTATAGGCATATAGGTATATCTCTATCTCTCTCTCTCTCGTTCTATATATATATATATATATATATATATATATATATATATGTATATATATATATATATATATATATATATATAAAATATATAAAGCAGCGTGTGGCAGATATAAAGCTTTAATGCAGGTGCTAGTATGCATGTACCAACGATGCCAAACAAGATATGCATATCAGTGCTCAGTGCATGTACTGAACATGTCAAATATAATGTGCATGCAGTGTTGGTGTGCATGTATCTATCATGAAATAATATGTACAGGTGCTAGTATGCAAGTACCAAAGACACCAAACATGATGTACCCAAACATGATGTGCATGCAGGCACAACATGTGTCTGCTGGTCTTTCTAGTCATGCACCAGACATGCCAAAATAATGTGCATGCAGGTGTTAGTGTGCACATAACAAACATGACATAAGTATGCAGTTGCTAATATATCAAACATTACATATATATATGCAAGCAATAGTGTGTATATACCAAACAAAGCCTATGTATACAGGTAGTAGAGTTCATATGCCAAACAGGACATATATGTATAGGTGCTAGTGTGCATGTATCAAACATGCTAAATATTACATGTGTGCAGACACTAATGTGCATGTACCAAACATGCCAAACATGGTATGTATGAAGGCACTTGTATACATGAGCCAAGCATGACATGGGTATGCAGGTAGTGCTAGTGTGCATGCACAAAACATGCCAAAGATAATGTGTATACAGGCATTAGTGTGCATTTATCAATCATGCTAAATATGATGTGCATGTACCACACATGACATATGTACATGTGGCCTGTTGGGTGTGTCGTTACATAGTATTTGAGCAGCAGTAAAAATCTTGTGACTTCTTCCCGCATCCTGCATACCTTTGTTCAATATATGCAGTAAAGATATAATTAAGGTAAGGCATAAAATATGTATTGTTTATCATTAACAAAAGAGAGGCAAACATCATTACATCACTATATTTGTATCTGTACTGCTTAAATGCACATTAGAAACATGCAGACATGTTAACTCTAGATCTGTCATGTGTGATGTAACAAACCGACCTCATGTGCAACAATGGGAAAAAGGGGTTGTGGGTGGGAGATGGATGGGTGGATATACAGATTTGCATATTTTAGTAACTACGTATATACTATATTTGTAACTGCACTCAGCACCCCCTACCTAGATACACACACACACACACACACACACACACACACACACACACACACACACACACACACACACACACACACACACACACACACACACACACACACACACACACGCACACACACACACACACACACACACACGCACACACACACACACACAAACTCATATCCACATTCATCCCCCCACACACACCACACACACTAACTACATCTGCTCATACTGCTACTCACTGCCAATACTGCTATCTCTGTCCTTTTGTCTTTCCTGTACAAAGGCATCATTCTTAGCATAGTGGAAAAACAGCCCTTCTAATAACTCAGAAGAAAATAATTGTTGTATACAGCTTTATGAATGTTACAAGTGAATGGTAGTCTGTTCTTAGTACAATACCACATGTTGGAATTTATATAAAATATACTCTTCCACAGGCCCAGTAGTATTATATAGTCACTACATGCTATCATGCCATCCATAGTTTAAGTTTGTGTTATAACATTAAAATAAGTATGCAGATAACCTGTCACTTGACTGTCTTAGTATTCCACATGCAGTACTATTGCTGTTGTGAAGTGGTGGCTTTCATACTCCATCCTCTAGCATTACTCTTTGTGTGAAAACAATCTGTATATCTTCCGTCTTTCAAGTAAATGTGCTGTTTTATGCATTTGGCACAGGTAATAATACAAACCTGCTTTTATGCCTGTTTACTAACCATGATAAAAATGTAATAAACACAACACCACGGGCTGAGGTGAAATGTAATTCCTTTACACTCACTCATGTCTTAATTTCTGTGTATAAGGCAGATTTTTCATACATGTGGGTTAACATTTTGTGTTGCTGCAAATCCTGACTCCCTGGAGGGGGCTTTATAGGGGAAAGCAGCAGTGAGTCATTAAGTAATATCCTAATCATGTTATAACTTTTATCATCCCTTGTCAAACATTCTTTCTGTTTGCTATTCCCCTGAGGCTGAATACACACTCCTCCATATGTACAAAACTAAAGAATGATATAAAAACATAATTATCTAGCATCACTTGGCCTTTTTGTACCATGTTGAACAATGTTGACATCATGCACAATTTCATACATAGTGGACACTAAACCAACCTGCACTGACCTGTTAGACAGACATAGACAGATCATCATTTAGTTATATAACATTCGCTAATGAATGAACATTCACATTAAGCACTAATAAAAAGCCATGCAACTTGTGCAGTTTTTCTAGCAGCAGCAAAATAATTCAGCTGTACCTCTCCCCTCAGGGGAAAATTGGTTTTATCTTCCAAAAATAAGACCTTTAAAATACTGTAAATGCAGGATTAACTTAACTGGTACTGATTTCTCTGAATATAATGATACCTTTTAAGTAATCTGTCATCAGTTTATTTCAGCTACAATTATTATGCATTAAACTGTACCACTAAGATTGTTGTTTTAGATAATGCTGCAATACATATCAAGATGAAAATCTTTATGGTGGAAGATGAGGTTTATTATTCTGCGTACTTACTAAGCACTTATTACAGAACAATGGATGTACACTATAAATGAACCAGTTAGATGAAATAAAGACAAAATAATTTCTATCAGCTCTTGGACTGAAGTAAATAAAAATGAAAAGATAGTAAAAAATACTGTATAAAAAGTACATTAAAAGGTGCAAGTCCTAAATATGATATAAATGAATACATACCAAGCTGTTACATATAATGCCCAAAAGTGCTTCATCTCTTCAGTTATTATTGGCACATGTTGGATTGCAGGGACTGTTTCTCTTGACCCAGTCATCTCTGGTTAATGTGATGACCTGTATTTCTTTACAATTAATATGTTTATTACCTCCTTTGAAAAGGACGTTCCCCTTTTTTCCTTGAATATTTTGTCCCTTACTGTGGCCTTACATCTCCTTTTGGATGTCTGGAAAGTTTGTGAAATGGGCAGTAAGTAATTAATTGGCATATACTTCTGAGGTAGGGTCTCCATACAGTATCAGAAGAGGACCTGTTTAACTGAAGCTGAGCTGAAATCATGAGAGTGACAGATGCTGATGATGAGCACATATTCCACCCTTCTTTGTTCCATATTCTCCCTTTACCATTCCCATGAGTATGTCAGCCAAGTGTCACAACAGAATAACAAGCCCCATGCCTTCATTTCGGGGAAGGATTATGTGTATTCATTACTTAGTCAGTATCTCCTTGGGCTAATTTTGCAAAAGTTTCACTTTATCAATAAACACAAGTCCACAGGTCACTGCTTTTTGCAAACACCACCCCAATCCTCTGTAACAGTAGACAAGACTTGTGAAATTTGAAACCATTTATTTATTTTTATTGATGTTTATTTTCCAGTTTGTTTACCGGGATAACCCATTGGGCCAAGGAGAACCTGTTTTCAATGGAGTCCCAGGGAGAAAAGCTCCATGACAACAATATAAGATGAAGACAATGCATTCACATTTTGTAATACAGGTGAAGAAAGAAGGTATTACACACACATTTATATAAGTCAATTAAAATAGGGAAAACCATAGGTGCGTATTACTGATAGATTTGTTTACAGATTGGAAATATCACAGGGTTGGCATATGAGTGTTACATGTAATCTTAGCAGAGTTATAGTAGGATAGGGGGATAAGATGTGTTAATTGTTGAATGTAAGAAAGGAGGGACAGTAAGAAAAAAGAAGTGTAAGAGTAAGAGTAAAATAAGAAAAAGAAAGGTGGTGAGAGTCAGCCAAGCTCAGTATGATGAAAGAGAAGAGAGAAGTAAAGGAGTGTGAGAAACAGAGAACATAAAGAAGTGAGTCATGTGGGATGAGAGCAAGAACATTCCCAGAGGGTTTTGAGATGGGAATGAAGCAGGGTCTCAAAGGTAGAGTGGTTGTGGGTAGCACGGATAAGTGGTGGCAGGAAGTTCCAGAGGTGAGCTAGGGAAAAGGACAGTAGGGGTTTGCCTGGTCTGCAAGCAGGCTTGTGCAGTTCAAGCAAATTCTGATTATTGGATCTTAGATGTCTATTGGGTAGATGCATTTTGAAAGAGAAGGCAAGGAAGGGGCAGCGAGAGGGACTGAAGATGAGCTTATGGGCATGAGTAAGTTGAATGTAGGTAAGATGGTTTGGTAGTTCTAGCCAATTTAGTTTGTGTAGAGCATTGCAGTGGTGAGAGGAGGATTTATAGCCAGTAGCAAACTTAGACATTGTGTTATAACAGGAGGATAGTTTTGTCTTTAGAGAAGATTGAAGATTAGTAAGAAGAGGGGCACCATATAGGAGAGAAGGAATGAGGTAGGTGGTAGAGAGTACAAACGTGGTAGTGGGAGTGGTATAGCAGTTGTGGCAGTAGAGCATGCAGAGTTTCTGGTGAGGTTTCTTTATAAAATTGTAGGTGGGTATCGAATTTTAACTGTTGGTCAATAAGGACTCATAGAAGATTTGCATGGGATGCTACCTCGAAAGAGGTATTGTTTTGACTAGTAATGGGGAATGAGTTCTTGTCTATAATGGTACTTTTTAAAGGGATAAATAAGATGATTTTAGTTTTTGATGTGTTGAGTGATAGGTGGTTATTTAACATCCAGCATTTGGTATAAGAGAAAGCATCCTGAGTTAGTTTTAAAAGCGTGGAGGTAGAAGTGGTGGAGCAGATGATCACAGAGTCATCTACGTATTGAATATGTTTAGCATTAGGAATGTTGTAGTGGAAGTCATTAATGAAAATGTTGAACACTAGTGGACCTAATATGGAACCCTGAGGTACACCTGTAGGAGTATTAAGGAAGGAGAAGGTGGCTTTTTTCCATTTGACAGCTTGTTGTCTGTTGGAGAGTGTGAAGGCTGCCAGCCTAGCCAGATAGAATTTTATAGATAATTCTATCATTTGTAAATATGAATGTAAACTACAGGCTTGTTGTCTTAAATGTA
>NC_056727.1:415020934-415083434 GCF_019279795.1 Protopterus annectens | reverse complement strand
GTCTGTGTGTGTGTTTATCTGAATGTTTGCATTTTTATGAGGGAGTGAATGAGGGAAGCGCCTTGTGCTACTTCACATTAACTACTTCAGAAAGGTGCTGATTTCAACTCTTGGTAGTTAAAGGGAATTAAGAGACATGTAAATTAGCCAATAATGAGATCTGTTCTCATTGCTACTAACATATCTCTGAATTGCAATTTTCTGCATCATAGAAATAGCCTCTTTTCGACAGAACTTTTACTGACAGAGTGAGATTCTCTCTGAATACCCAGGTTAATTTAAAAACTCCAAAGAGTGAAGCATTCCATGTCCCAGCATGGGTATATATCACTTGACCATTCAAGTCATTCCTTAAGGTAGAAACAAGAGTATTCATCTGCACATATTTTGTTGCTACAATTCCTTTACCTTGCATACCATGGAAAGGACAAAAAAAACACTAAGGAGACACATTTCCCTAAGGGATTTCTTCTCCTACACACCCAAAAAAACGGTGGCTAGGTCACCAAAGTACCCCATCCATTATAAAACAATTTTAGCCTGCAGCACTTAAATAAAATTAATTGTATAATAGGTGTAATATGTAACTACTCATAATATTGATTCAACAATATTAGTAAGGAAATTATTCACAGAGTATATTCGGGAACAACAATTGCTTGAGATTGTAAAAAAAACTACCAGGGGTCAGAACATACTAGATATTGTTTGTGTTCCCAAAGAAGTTGCTGTAACTTCAAGTCAAGGTTTACCACCATTGATGTGCAGTGATCATGGAGTTATTAAGGTTAATTTGTCACTAGATAATTTTGCCAAGCTGAAATCTAAACCAATGCACAGAAGGTTAATTCCATATTATATGGAAGCAAAGCAGTCACTATGTAAAACTAACTGGAGTGAGGTGTTTAGTGGAAAAACTGCAGATGGAATGTCGAAAGTTTTGAAAGAGAAATTGTTTGAGTGCAAAAAGTCAAAAAAATGTTTAACATCAGGATCTAGGCATACAACATCAGGGGGATATATTTCCATAAGAGTAAGATATCTGATTAAGGTTAGAGACAAAAATATTTAAGAAATGAAAGAGAGGTCGAACTACAACTTTGAAAACTGAAATAAAAAAAGCTGGACAAACAGATTAAGCATAGTGTAAGACAAGATCAAGAAACATTTGAAGAAAATGTATTTAAAGATATTGAGCATAATAGGAAACCTTTTTTTATAGATATACAAGATGTGGAAGGAGTAAAGACACACAAAGAGATAACAGTGTGCAGATTCTGAAATTTATTCTCAGACACAACAGATTATAGATATATTTACAAAATCTTATGCAAAGCAGTTTGGCTCCACAAAGAGGATGATAAGTTGTTCTAGTGACAACCCCAGACACTGGAATCAAATTAGATTATATCAAAAAAGAACTGCAAAAACTGGATCTAAACAAAGCACAGACAGGAGATGGAATTAGTAACAATGACCTGAGGACACTTCAGTAAGAACTTACACTACCATTATATTTATTATTCACTAGGTCATATAAATATGGGGAGATTCCACAAGATTGGAGACATGCACTTATTAAACCTGTCTTTAAGGGAAAGGGGAGTAGGACAAACCCAGAATTATATAGACACTTAAGTCTGCTTTCATGTTGTGGAAAAATAATGGAGAAGGTAATGCTGGATAAGTTATTGTCAGAACTGGATAGGTTGTGACTTGAAACCATGTATCAGCATGCATATGTTGAAAATAGATCTATTACCACCTGTAACATGATGTTCTATAACAATATAATAAAAGCTATGAATGGAAAAGTGTGCTGTGATGTAATTTATATAGACTTAACTTTAGCATTTGACATGGTCATACACAAAACACTGATTAATAAATTAGTACAACTAGGTATTGATGTACCCCTGATAAGATGGATAGCTGCATGGCTTACAAATAGGACAGGGCGTGGATCATACAGCAACTGGACAGGTGAAATCCTTGGTTACAGTCAGGGTGTCCCACAGGGCTCTGTACTAGGCCTTTACTTCTTTAGATTGTATCTTTCAGACCTAATTTTTTCATCTGAGGTGTTCTACAGTCTATACGCAGACAACCTGAAATTGGGTAAACTGATTACAAGTGTTACAGATAAGGCATGTCTGCAAAATAATTTGACTAAATTGACTATTTGGACACAGGAGAATAATATGCTGACAAATACATCAAAAACGAAGTATATGAGATTTGGGGGACATAAACTGAAAGTTGAATATTTAACTTTAGTACACAGTGATTGAAACTGTAGCCTCATTTAAGGACCTGGTTATATGGGTAGATTCAGCTATGAGTTTTTCTAATCCTATCAACCAATTGGTTAATGATAGTTATAGAACTATAGGTTGTATAAACAGATTTATAAAGTCTAGGAAATTAAAAATAATGAAGTCATTGTTTGTTAGTTGCATTAGACCCAAACATGAGTATGAAATAACAATATGGAAACCCTATAAGAAGACAAGCATGAGTAAACTGGAAAGAGTACAGCAGAAATATACCAAGGGCATCGATGGATGTGAAAATATAAGTTATTATGAAAGACTAAAATATCTGTACTTGTACAGTGTCTCTTACAAATATCTAAGAGGAGATTTATTGCAGCATTTAGAGACAACTACCTCTGGGAATGTTTGGGTTATCAAAACGTACTAGAGAATCATCAGATAACCTATGTAGAAGATTCTACAGGAATGAGAAGTGTACTAATTGGTTCTCTGAGAGAGCAGCTGATGCATGGAACAGACTACCAAATTACATTAAAGCAAGTACTAGTTTAGATATTTTTAAGAACAGCCTGGATACTTATTATTGGAACAAGTGTTTTGGTATATTGGCAAGCTAGAATGGCATTTATGCCTGTGCTTGAAATATTTGTATGTGTGCACTCATATACCACAAATACGAAGAACACATTAGAAACAGAATTATATTACCAGAAAAAATGTTCTGTAAAGATGTGTATGCAGACATGCAACCATAAATAAATAATATTGACATCCCATGATCACAAGCATCTCCTTAGTAACCATATAAAACAGAATAGTAAATGCTCAGTCACACAAAATCATATCATGCACATCTGCCTTACATAGTGCAACCCCTTGTGACATTATCATTTTTCCATCTGTATCACTGATCAATAATTTTATTGTAAGTCTACTTCCTGCATAGGCCAGCAGAAATTGAAAAAACTGACAGGTGCATGCATAGGATTTTTACAGCATAGGTTAATAGGTATTTACTGAGCTAACAACCACAAGGGCCTTTTTAAGCCTAGCCATGCATCCCAGATCTCTGACAAATTCTTATATCCTTAAGTGTAAGCAGGCCTTGGGAGATGAAACATCTGCAAGCAGGTGCCTGGGAGATGAAACATTTACAGTTTCCCTGTGTCCATTAGAAACACAGGTGCATGTAACATATACCACTTACTCATGAAGGGTCAGGGTTATAAGATAGCTTATTGTGCTGCGTCTCACTTGATCAACTGAATATAACACGGCCAGCACTAAATGTGGGTGAAAAACACAGCCAACAATAACAACAGACAACACAATCTTCTTTTGCAGGCGGGTTACCCCAATCATCCCAATTATTCATCTACAAGTTAGCTTCAGTGAAAGGTGAAAAAGCCATTGATAGTAACATGATCAACTGTATTCTTCAGCCAAGTTACAGGTTTGCTTTGGTTACAGTCAGCAAACCACCTGACTTCCCCCCATGTTCCTAGCATGAGATAGTCTATACTCATTCCATAGACATCCAGTTTCTGAATATATGCATTGAATTGCATAGTGACAATACATTATTTTGATCATTGAGTCTCTGTAGCTTAAACAGACATCATTTTAGGCCCACTGTCTAGCATGCCTGATAGCTTAACTGAAATAAACAAAAAATTATACCAATATAGTTACAATGGCCTGCCAAATATGACCAGTAATATTACATTTTTCTGCTAATCCTGTATTCTCTGTTTTGGAGTTGGCTGGCATATGGTTTTCCTGAGAAACATTGAAATAAAAAGCTATAATTATTTGTCATGAAATATGTTCATGGAGCAATAGGAATATGATCTGAATTACAAGTGGAAGTCACTGGCTCCTGTACCAGATAAGTGGCTAAGTATAAAAAAAAAAAAAAAAAAAAAAAAGATAATTTTCATTCCATTTGAATTTCTACATTTGGTAAAGCACAAAAGAGGTACAGGCACGCAATTATTATTTCCTTGGACAACTTCAAGGCAAGGCAATGGTATGCAAAATCAGGAGACAAAACAAATAGGGATTACAGAACATCCTGTCACATCTAAAAAATATACTTTGTTGGGCTGTGGGTCATTAAAATATCACGAACCAAAAAATAGGGTGTTTGGCACAAGTAAAACCAGAAAAGAAGAAAGATGCCAAAACTGCTGGAGCCACGGATGTCAGCAACAACTTTTTATTAATAAATCCACCAAGAAAACCGCTAAAAACACATGTGTTTTTAGTGGTGTTCGTGGTGGATTTATTAATAAAAAATAATAAAAAAATAAATAAAAAAAATAAAAAATCGTTGCTGACATCCTTGGCTCCAGCAGTTTTGGCATCTTTCTTCTTTTGTGGACATTAAAATATATTATCAGAAAAGATGTGGAGACTCAAACAATTGTCGTTTTTAAAGTTCATACGTACATCACATAATTGTGTGAGTCATGTATAAAATGCAAGAACTTCCAGAAATAAATCAGCTTAAAACATGAAACTAAGAAACTTGGTAAAATTTTAGCCCTTCCCTCAAGTATCCTTGATTTATGGTCCCCTAGAAATGGATCATATAACTGCTGAATGTCCACTTATTGTGAATGGTAGTTAGGACTTCATCCTTACATATTTTGACATTTTGTGTATGTAGTCAACAGCAGTGTTTCTCCTCTTTGCAAAAACACTACAAACAATTAAGTGAGGACTCATCACATTAGTGCACAGGGCCAATCAAAATAGTTCATTAAGCATTCATAGCTACACAACAAACTGATTCCTAAAATAGCAGTAAGCTCTACATAGTTGATAAAATTATGTTAAAGTTCAAATGCTAAAATATATCAAGAATGTTATAGGTGGAAATATGATGTTAACAGTTTCTGGGACAGATTCCCAAAAGCACATGGAATCTGGTGTAGTATGCTGATCTCAGTGCGAAGCTTGTGGATAACATTGTAATATGTTAATATACAACAGGAAACTCAGAATACATCAGCACACAACTGAGTGCTGGAGTTCCAACAGCACACAATAGAAATACATAAGTAATCTGTAAGTATAAGAAATAGTTGTCCAATAATGTTGTACATTACCAAACAAATGGAAAGATATCAGAAATCAAGAACAGTTGTTTAGGAAGATAAAAATGTCTGTACAGCAACTTTATGGGCAACTACGGAATGTTAATAACTCCATAGTAAGGGCCTTCGAAACACACACACACACATTAAAAATGCCAAATGTCCCAAATTAACCCACATGGCAATTGTAAAAGAAATTTACAGGAGTACACACAGAATGTATTAGAAAATCATGGATATGTCCATATGCCATCCACTAACTTATAATATATACTCCAAAGCTGTAAGGCTATCCCTTATTACATTAAAATCAGAGACAACTATGGATATCTACATAATGCATATATTTTTTTTAAAAAAACATTGACTTGGATTTACAGATTCTAGTGGAATCTGTAAACTTCCTAATAAAATAAATAAATAAATGCAAAGGGCATTCATGGCCACTTAGACATAGCTAGCAGTTGCTAACAATGGGTTCGAGACTTGTGTTTGGAACACAAGTAATGCATACACCGAAGGAAAGTGGGAGATAGAAAAGAAGATGTGGTGTATGAATGAAGAAGAGGGACAAACAAGAGGAATTTTGGAGTAGGAAAATCTTAGGGGAAAGTCAGAAGGACGTGGGAAATATTTTGGTGGGAACAGGCCCCAATTTTTTTTTTTTTGAAGAGTGGAAGGAAAGATAAACACAAGGAGAGAGGAGGTGAAGGTAAGCACAGCAGGTATACCTGTAGAACAAATAACAGAACACAATACAAAAAGAAGGTTTGAACAAACAGGATGGGCAGATTAGTTACACAGACAACACTTTGCACAACACAGGCAATGGAAAGTTGTAAAACAGGGTGTGAATGCATACCAGCCATGGTAAAATGCAGAAAAACAAATTGACCATTGCACTATCACATTAGCACATGTTGCATAATGCATGACGGCCATACCTGAATGTGTATGACCAATGGCAGATGTGTGTTCCAGGGTAATAAAGTAGGATCACAGTATAAATTGGATAAATATACATATACCCAATTAGTTCACCAGTAGTGCATGTGTTAGCCAAGCCACATCACAGATAAGCAAATGCAGATCAAGGAATGGTACATATCTCCAGTGAACAGAACCAAACCTATGAATATGCATGTGAAAGGCAGCAACCAAGTGCAGTGCCAAACAGAAGTAGTACAGAAGATCAGTCAAGGCTGCTGTATACACAAGTAGGTATACACAATGAAATGTGTGTATGTTACACAAACATATGTCATGTCAAATGCAACACACAGGCATTCATGTGTATGTATGTGTGTCAGTGACATAAATGGAATGTACATGAAATCAAGGTCAATGCGCATACATACATACATACATACACCAATGACATGTAAGTATATGTTAAAAATATAACAGGACAGAATAATGAATATAGCAGGCTGTGCACATGGATGTGAAAAACTACACTGGGTAACACAAATAGAATGATAGCAATGATGTATTGCAAGAATTAGCCAGCACCTTGTGTGCACATGTCCCACATTGTAAATGCTCATTCATTTGGCACATGTTCACCATCTCAAATTAATAACTGGCAATGGACAGTAGTTTTGACAAAGGCAAAAATACCTACAAGAAATACTAGGGACATATTAAAGAGGTAGGGAGGTGGAGAACCTGAGACCACATCATGGTAAAGCAGGACATGGTAAGGTGACACAATACAAATGCATGTGTAAAGCATGCAGGGTGCTGTAGAAGACACACAGACATACATTTAAACAAATGGAAAATGTGTGTCAAATAGAAAGATGGACTGCTAATGTCCTCAAAACCGGACATGTATAAAATATACATACACAGTAATGTGCAGTCATGTCAGATCAATATGCATAGGGAAGTAAGTTAAAATTTCAATCACATACAAATGTACTCTCATGCAAATGTCAAATAAAGAAATGCTTGTGTATGTCAACCATACTGCTTATTACAGAGCAGAGAACACACCTGTGAGCATCATTTTAGCACATTTGCAGTACACCACTGAGTGCTCACTTGTCAACTCCACATGTCTGTGTCAGTATGTATCCGATTATTTGCACACATATGTACAATCATGATGAATACAGCTATTTATGGAATGTGTACACCAATGTCATCACATTATGGGTGTGGAAATGCTACATAAAACAAGCATGTTGTAATGAACTGTGAAAGAATGTGTAAATTTAGCATTCTGTACTGATTAATGTTACTTTTCTCTTTGATGTAATCAGATGAGGGCTGCACATAGATAGGATACTATTGCCAAACCATGGCACAACATTACATCATGACAGTGGGGCATCATGACAGCTGCCATCCAGAACCATGTAGAATGATGTCTGTATGTTACACATTCCTGAAATGGCAAAACAGGCATCCAAGCATATGACACTGTTAGTGTTGGACTGTGGACAACAACAGTTGTTTAGCAATCATCCCACTAAGACACATGTTTGCAGGCTGCCTGTTACAGCACTATTAACTGGTTAACTGCCACAATGCATGCACAGTTCAATGTGTGTGGACAGTGTAATGTGTTAATGTGTGCCATGCACACATTGAAACTAAAGCAAATGTCACACAATAATTACACATAAGCATGCCAATACATGATATGCATGCACAAGAATGCATATACAGTCCAATCAATTAAATGTCAATCATCATGTTGGCAGCAGAAAACAAATGGAGCAGGCAAACAATAGCTACTGACTGGAGGGACCAGGCTGATATGGATCAGACTCCTGAATAAGCTCATGAGATATCTTCCTGAATTAATCCCATGTAGCCTATGCCATCTCATTGAAGAAGTTCCCAATCATGTCCCTCACATGTGTTTGAAACACATCAGTAATGACCTCCCTGATCTCCTCCCAAAAATCATCTGTATCATGGCCATGGGGATGTCTCTTTCAGAGTGCCGGCAGGATGTCTTGAGCAGAGGCAGGTCTGAGCTCATCATCATCATCACCATCTTCTTCTGATTATTCGAGCAGTGGCCCCACATGTGCACATCATCATCTTTGGATTGGTGAATGTCCTGGGGTATCATGCTCTGTAAAGATTAATTGAAAAACACGATGGAAAAAGGTCTATCATTTACAACAATCCCATGAAAATCAGAACACAGCAGAATATTGTCATGATAACAATTTACACAGAGACTGAGACACAGTCATTATGGACAGAGTTACCCATGGCCTGATGTGTCATACTCCTAATAAGGACAACAACATTCTTTCCTGGTGAATTCTATATGCTTAGACACACACACACACACACACACACACACACACACACACACACACACACACATGTCATTAACATTGTAATAATGTATGAATGGTCAGCAAACATACTTTTCTGTCTGTATTCAATGATGTATGTGAGTGGACAAATGAGGAAAGAGATATCGGATACTATGGTGGACAATAAGCACAACATGATAACCTTTTGAGTCTGGCAGCATGATATGCGGCTGAACACACATCAATATAATAAGTACAACACTAAAAACAATGTGATATGTTCAATCAAAACAACTGCAGACATATCAGAATGTAATATATCTGTTCTGAATGTGTGCAACTCTATGCATGCTCTTCAAAAACAATCAGGAATCAGAGGGCTTACAAAACAAATATTTTGGAACATGCTTGCTGATTATGAACTGCTGCTATCAAATGGGTACCTGCTGAACTCACAGTCAACCTTGGCTATATTAGTGTTTTTATAAGCACACATATGGTGTGTGAGGCAGGTGCAATACCAATATTGATCTGAAGGCCATGCCACACAGTCTGCAAATGCAATGCTATCACTGCAGACTTCCATTCACTCTGTGAATAGACAGGCTATATACAACAGATCAAGCATCAGAAAACACGGCCAGACATACAAGTGTGCCAAATGATGAATCATAAATGATAGCCACATCACTTAGACTTATATGTGAAGGGTTCAGCTTGTAACTTGTGTCAGATAAACACAACAAACTGTTCTCTATGTTGTGAATATATTTCTAAAAAAATGTGTGCTGATAAAATGGATCAGAAATACAAAATACATCAAAACTATATGTTTAATCCACATTTGTATTGACAGTTACCATTTGCTGATTTCACTTACCTTACTGATGGAAGAAGGCTATTCCTCATTCTAATCAATAAGCATGTATTTTTGAAAATTACAGGTCTGAAAACACTGGAATATGTTTCTCAGTTCATAGTATACATGAGATATTCAACATACCTCTCTCCTTCCCTCCACTGCAACTGCTCAATACACATCTCTCTGTTCTAAGTGCAGTCCCCGTTGTCTGAAAAAAAAAAAAATATTAATTAAATAACAAGGCTAAACATTTCACAATACACTTTGTAGACTGTTATTCTGCAGAACCTTAGTTTAGCACAATACTCAGTTGATGTAACATTCAGGTGTTAACATTTTTGAGAGCAGATTGGAGAACATGAGATTCAAACCTGCAGACCTATATGTCTTCCTAACACATCTTAACTGTAAAAGCATATTTTGCATGCAATGAAAAGAGTTAATGTTATGATATCATCCTGATGGGGATGGTATACTAAGAATGATCTTGTCTTAGAATTGCAAACTATGAATGTGTACTGCTCATGTAGCTAAACTATTTTCAAATTACATTTATGTCAGCACAGTGTTCTGAGAAATTATCAGTAATTGAGGTAATCCATTCCTTATACAGCACAACAGTGTTTTCTAACATCCAGCTTGTGTGAACAGAGCCATACATGTTACTGTACAATACGGACATAGAAATGTATGTATGAGGACCATTATTCTATGAAATTGTACATCACTATTTAAATACATGCATCTTCCTTGCACTTCATAGTGGGCCCATCACACTCCCTCAAAATTACAGTTTGAATCAGTTGTACAACTGACTTCAGCATTTCATGACAAAGCAGTGCTTCACAGCATTTTAAACAGTATGCAATATTAACTTACTAAATTTCTCAGACATATAACAGGATTTATCAATATGTACTGGCACCACTGTTAAATAGCTGATGTTAATGGAATGTTATGGATTACAGATATAGCAATAGTAAATCAGTGAACAATGGAGTTATTTGCACTCAAATTATACATTGATATCAATAAATGTAAAATACTTTACTAAAAGAATCCTTGGGTATATGATATCAGTATAACAATTTAAGATATATGTATAACCTTTCAAGGCTCTAACACACAGCACACAAAATATAGACATGATGGCCTGTGCCCTTACAAGCTGAGCTAATACTTAGCACATGCTACTTATAAACAAACAGGTATACTCTTTAAACGCTGTTGTTCAACAACTGATGTTATTAGGCCAGTACGGATTATGGCTTTATTCATAGAAAAACAAGATAAATGAGTCGTTAACATGCACAACATAAAATGTAATATAAACTATTGCAATATGATTTTACAAAAAGCTATGGGTGAAGTTAACCAAGGTAACATGTTTCCTCCATGTGGTTTTGAACCCACAGCATGACAAAATGCAGACATACTGGCCAGTTGTTTTGCAAGCCAAGCTAATTTGCACTAGGTGCTTATTGCAGACAATAGGTACTGCAACTGTTGATTAGAAATCATGCGACTGACAGGATATGGAAAATGCATTACACTTGTCAGCCGCGGTGGTGCAGCATTAGCATTGTCGCCTCACAGCAAGAGGTTATCCCGTTCGATTCTCGGCTGGAGCGCTTTCTGTGTGGAGTCTGCATGTCCTCCCTGTGGCCGAGTGGTGTTCGAAAGATGTGTGTGAATGGGCGTGCCTTCATTGAAGTTTGGGCATCGAGCTGGCACCTCAGCACCATAAAAATCTACTGCCAATCATTAGCAGACTGGAGTTCCGCTGTGGCAACCCCTAACCGGGAAAAGCCAAAAGAAGAACAACAAACATACAAGTTTTACACTTGTTATAGTGAAGACATAATAGCTATCAACCCTAACATAAAATATGTTTAACCAATGTTATTGGCATTCATTTTTACATTAATTGAATATGTCTGTGTACTTGTATAGGAAGAATGATTGTAGTAAGTTTTATATGTGTTTGCCTTCCACCTTGTAATGGTCCAGTAGGTGATACAGTGGGATATAATGTAAAACTATGAAATGCACAGTCATCTACAGGCTAGGCACTATAGGCATCAGTGATGCAGGAGGACAGTGTCTATATGAAATGATGTAGTTAGGTGTAATAAAACATATGCACATCTTCAAAGGACATAGTTATGTTTTTTATTTAATTACTTACTAAAATAACAATATAGGAATCAAACCCAGAGTTAATAAGGCAGTAATAACACAGTCTACCAAATTATCCACACAAGATAATTCCCACAGTAACTAAAACATCATTATAAAACCATACGGGTCAAATAATGGGACTATAAACTAAAACTACTAAACACACAGTCATCAATGTCCTAGGCAATATAGGTGTCAGTGATGCACGAGGACAGTGGCTATTTGAAATTATGTTGTTAAATGTTGTGAAACATATGTACATCTTCAAAGGACATAGTTACAGTAATTAATTAATTAGTGGATAAATTAACAACATGGGTATCGAACACAGCACCTAAAATGTGTTTATAAAAAATGTATATGATATATATGGGTCAAATAAATATCTGTAAAATCCATAGGAAAACTAAGAAATATTTAGAATATTGGTACTTATTGCAGGGATGTATGGGCTGCCTCCGTACCTTAGCAACCCTCCTTTGAAGCTCAGCTGCATCCCTCCAATGCAGGTCATCATAGCGGTAAAAAAGCTGCACTCTAGTGAGATAAATTTCTATCTTCCATTGGTGCTCCCTTGCAGTCTGGTTCCACAAATCAGTCATAGCATAGTTCCTGGGCCTGGCTCTCATTCTCTGCTATAATTCAGAATAGGCTGTCAACATCTATGTCATCTCCTCCTCCTCTGTCTAGTTGGGAGCATGAATATGTCACAGCCTCCACAAGTGACCATCAAGATTTGCAGTTCTTTCAAATTTGAAAAACAGAAACACAGAGAAATGTTTACTGAGGTACCACTCAGTTCGCAGTGGTCTTATCAGTAAATGTATCGCGTTCCTATTACGTGATCAAAGTTTTGAAACTTCAAACATAATAAAGTCGAACCCTTATGTTCAAAATTTAAAAACTTCAAACCCGTAAAAAAAAAAAAAAAAAAAAAAAAGAAAAAACTAACTGTTGTAAGCAGGGGGCAAGCCTCCCTGCACCCCCAAACACCCCATTCTTTAAATATACCAACTCCAAGATCACATTACAGTGCAGTAAAGGGAAATCTTCCCTTTCCACACAGTAAAGTGATCTCGGAGATGGTATATTTAAAGAACGGGGTGTGCAGGGGTGCTTGCCCCCTCCTTACAACAGTAAGTTATGTTTTTTTCTTTTTTAATTTTTTTCTTTTACATATTCAAACTTCAAACATATGGTTTTGACCATATAGTGTTCGAACTTATAAAAGTTTGACTAAGTAATAGGAACCCAATGTATCAAAGTCAATATTTGAAAGTGATGCTGATGTCATGTTCTAATATTATTGTAAGACAATGGGCATGTGCCGCACATGGTATCATTTATTAATACCTGTTGGGAGTTTATGCAGGATATCTGTTTTTTTTTCAGTGCATAATGGTGTTTTATGCATATGCGCATGAATGGGATTCAATAAACTTAAATTTTAATTAACGTCATTAATTATGAATGGTGTAAATGGTATTTAAAACTATGTGCGCACAAAGTGCTCTTTAATTCTGTGAGACTGAGTGAGAAGTAAATTTACAACTGGTGGAATTTCTGTAGTGGTATTTAAAACATCCGCTGAAGTTAATCATTTCAAAAGGAACCATTGCAAGTAACCTCAATGAAATGTAGTCTTGGGGCAGGTACTGTTGTAGATTTTGATGGTTTTAAAATTTATAGTTACTCACATCTTGATATTTCTGTTTGTCGCATTTGAGTCGCTTTGTGTGCACTTGATGTATTTTGGAATCACACTGGTGTACGAGGAATCCCTAATTATCTTATGCTGAATACTCAAGTAATCTGGCTGCCTTCAGCATGTCTTCTGGAAATGCGTCCTCAGTAGCTGCACTGAAGTCTTCCTTCATCATGCTGCAATGTCCGCAAATAGCTTCTGCGAGTTTTCTGAACCCCAGCCCTTTGTATTATATACTTGACAACATGAGTAATTCACATCAATTCATTAATGCATAGTCTTTATTTTGCTGAACCCAAAATTAGTTTGTAGTCAGGCATACTGTATGTACTTTACTGAGTATAGTTTTATTCTGACAGTCTCTCTGTAAACGTATGGTATACAAAGTCTTGACTACATTTATAAGTGTCTAAAGCAAATTATTTTCTGCTACACAGACTGGTATGCATTTTATGTGGAAATAGAATTATTCAACTGAAAACCTTATCAGAGGTTATATAGAGCAAATGCTAGAAAGATTCATGTTAAATGATCAAACATCAGTTCATCGAGACAAAATCATCAAACATTTCATTCATCAAAAGCCAGCTTTATCAAATCTCAACACATCAGATTGTAATAACTGGCCCACAGCTACGCAAAAGTTAGAATGAATATACTACCATAATGTTATACATACCAAAAGTAACATGAAAGATGGTAACATTGCAGCTGTTGGCCAACTGTTGCAATCCAACGTGTTGAGATTTGACGAATTTGGCTTTTGGTGATTAAAATATTCGAAGGATTCATCTCAATGAACTGACATGCAATGTCTTACTCATTTGATTATTTAAGATAGAAGCAAGCTAAATTTCTTTTTTGAATGTTTATGTTTTTCTTATGGGCAAGAAGAGAAGTGATGAGATTTTAATTAAGCCTCATATAATCCTTTGCTCTGGCATTTTGTGTGGTGTACTAATGATTGTTTTAGCAAAACATAATCCTAGTTATGTAGTCATAATCTTATGTTCCAAGTTATTCAGAAGAAGTGTATGAATGCGAGAGCTGGAGATTTTGTATTGGATACAGAGGTACCTGAAGTTCAGCCATTTTTTTTAATTCAGTGGCAAAAAATAAAGAATTCATATAATGATAGCATAATAAATAATTTAGAGACTGTTTGATTAATACAAATTGCTCATAGGTTCATAGGTTCATAGGTAGGTACTAGACTATCAGCCCAAGGGCCTAAGTAAGCCTAGCTAACAAGGTTCCCTGGCTTACGCCACCCAAGAAAGTTAATTTCCTGTGCCCCTGTCGAGCAGAGCCATAGAAGTGATCCCCGGGGTGTATTTCCTATTTCCCATCCACTCATCAAGATTTTTCTTGAAGAGTTCTAATGAGGAACTTTGCTTAATGTAGATGGGTAGCTTGTTCCAGAGTATAGGAAGTCTCTGGGACAGGAATCTATCCCTCCAGCATGTCCTGTTTATTGTGGTGACAAGGTTTAGGTGTCTAGAGCATGTAGCTCAGAGGGATTGGGATTTCTTTAGATGTAGCACGTCCAAAAGCTCTGGGTTTAACATAGCTTTATATGTTAGACAGAGATCTCCTTGGAGTAGGTGATATGCTACAGGGTAAAGCTGGAGTTTTTTGAGACTGTCAGTGTAGGGCATCTGTACTTCTGTGCCCTTTCCAGCTGCTGCAGATGTCTTGTGAGGTACATTCCAAAAGGGGCATTTTACTCTATACTGGGTCTAATGAGTGCAGAGTAGAGAGGAACAATGACTTATTTTTTCCTGGATGGGAATCCTTTCGTGATGAGGTGTGCCACATAGAAGACTACTGTGGAAATGTGATTATCAAAGGAGAGACTACTGTCCACCTGGGTCCCAAGGTCTCATCACACATTCGGTGTTAAGTAAATTACCATTTATGTGGTAGTTGTTTTGGCACTGAGCTTGAGGGCATGCCTCTGATACCAGGCATCTGTGTCAGTGAGGCCCTTCTGTAGGATGTCCACATCATTTGGGGACTCAGCTATGGCTCCTAGTTTGCAGTCATCTGTCAACTTCTTTAGCCAGAGGCCTTCTGTGTTAGCCTGTACTTCAGAGAAGTAGATACCAAACAGGAGAAGTCCCAGGACTGAACTCTGTGGTACTCCACGTCACTGATTTGAAGTCAGATTTGGAGTCTGCAACTTTTACAGTGTGGGTTCTGTCAGTGTGCCTGTTGGCAACCCATCTTGTGATGTAGGGATTTATACCTAATTTAGTGAGTTTAGCTATAATTCCAGAATGGGGGATGGTGTAGAAAGCCTTGGCGAGATCAGGATAGGCTGTGTGAACCACCTTACCCTTGTTTACGGCTTTGATGACTGCCTCAAAGAAGTCGATCAGGTTCAGAAGGCATGATCTGCCTTTCACAAACCCAAACTGAGTGGGGTCCATAGTTTGGAGGTTACCAATGTCTTTGTTTATGAGCTGCATGATGATACGTTCCATGGCCTTGCAGACCAAGCTCATCAGGCTAATAGGATGATAGTTCCCAAGATCAATGGTGGCTCCCCCTTTCTGGAGTGGAATAACTGTTGCTGTGCACCATTTAGTGGGCACAAAGCCTGACGTGAGACTATGATTGAACATGGTGCTTAAGTGGGATGCCAGTTCGTTCTGAAGTTCGTGTAAATCGCAGCCTGGGATGTTGTCTGGTCCCATGGATGTTGTCCGGTCCCATGAATGCTGTGTTTTTGGTTTTAGAGAGTGCAGCTTTTACCTGCATAGATGTGATTACAGGGACTCTGCATTCTTGCTGTATAGATATGGGCCCTTTAGGGGGTGATAGGGGGGTAAAGGTAGCACTGAACCTATCAGCCAGGATGCTGGCAATATCAGTTGGTTCTGTAATTTTCGTGCAGTTGTGCTGTAACTCAGAGCAGATCTGGATGTTGCCATTGAGATTGTTGACATAGCTATAGAATGCTTTGTGGTTGTCCTTAGAATCAGTGGCAATTTTGTTTTCGTAGCTAGCTTTGGATGACCTTATAAGGGATCTCAGCTTCTTACTGAGTCTGACCAGGGAGCTCCTCCTCTCATGGGAATTTACTCACTTTTGCAACAGTTTCTTCCTTCTGTTGTAGAGTTTGTTTATTGCAGGGAACCACCAGATTGGCTTCCTTTTTTGGAGGATAGCGTCTTGGTTCTGTTTGGGATAGCACGATCCATGCACTCATGTAAGTGCTTATAGAGTGCATTTGTATAGGATTCAGCAGCTGTAACTGTATTGCCTATCTGCATGGGTGTCATGAAGTTCGCCCCTTCTGTCTTAAGAAGCATGAAGTTGGCTTTGGAGAAATGTTTTACCATGTTTTCCTTAATGGTGGGTGGGGGTGGGATGTGGATATCTAGGGTGATTAGCTTATGGTCAGATCTGACCAATGAGGAGTTGATTTCAGGTGTGGAACACCGGTCACTCATGTTGGTAATGACTTAGGTCTAGAATATTGTTGCCCCTGGTGGGGCTGTGGATAAGTTGATCCAGGGCATTGGAATTCATGAATTCCAGAAAGAGTTGAGTGAAGAGGAGTTGGTACATGAGTAGTTTTCTTAGTTAATGGCGGGGTAGTTGAAATCGCCCATTATTAGGGTGTTTGGTTAAACCCTAATATTTTCCAGTATATCAAGAAAAGAATAGTGGTAATTTTGGGGCATGGTGGGGGATATGTAGCAAGCTACAATTTGGATTGCAGTTTTGCCCAGAGTTAGTTGCACTTGGATAACCTCGGATGCATTATGCTGCACAACTAGCCTGGAGGTGTGGATATCCTTAATGAATATGGACACACCTCCACCTTTGGTGTTCTGGTCCAGGTTAGATGGCCGAAAAGTGTGGTATGAGGTATAGCCTGGTAATGTAGAGGCACTGTCTAGAGCCTTGAACCAGGTCTCAGTCACTGCACAGATATTGATGCTCTCCATTTTAAGGAGTGCCTTGAGTGAGTGCATTTTGAGATTTAGACTTCTAGCATTGAGTAGCATTACCCTCAGTTTTTGCTTGCCTGTTCTTGTTACGGTGGTGAATTTGTCATTTTAACCTTGCCTATAAAAGGCACTATAGTGGCGGCAAGACCCTTAGCCAGTATCCGGAATCTCAAGGGCGACAGGTGGAGGCCATCTCTGGCAAAACATTGTGGTCTGTCGACCATGTCATCCCAGGCAGACAGATACTGGATCCCCTTAGAATGACACCATAAGCTTAGCCAGTTGTTGAAGTCAATCATTTTGCCCTGCACATAATTTATATATATGAATTTTGTAACATGACTGGGAAACTGAATCATATGTTACTTACTAAAACTTTGGTATTTTAATGGTAAATGTTTGTATCTGATAAAGCATTTCACTTGAAGGTGTATATATATATATATATATATATATATATATATATATATATATATATATATATATATATATATATATATATATATACACACACACACACACACATATATATATATATATATCTATATATATATATATATATATATATATATATATTGTATTTTAATTTTGGTGGATTTTGTTTAATAAAGTGCCCATGTTTTTGAGCTCCTTCACAGTATTATGTTCCAAACCATATTTCTGAACTCTCACTGATTTCTTTAGAATATTTATAATTTCATCTTGTATTTTCGGTTTGTTCTTTGCAATATATATAGTTTTCTGGCAAATTGTTGAGTATTAGAGGATTAGAGTCACTAGAAAATGACAGATATTTGAATTTCACACTCATATTCCTCAGAAAATGCATGCTAATACAAAACCTATAATTCTATAACTTTTCCAAGTATATAACAGCAATATTTAAAATCTGTCTCTGATTTGGGAACTTTTGTCCTTGATTCTTGTGTTAAGAGTTTAAGAGACACGTTCTAAAACACTTTTTTAAGGATGAACTCAGATTTAGCTGCTTGAGCTCCATATTGCTGTTCTGTTAAAATCCAACTCCCACCTGCAAGAATGCAAGTCACCAGAAGTTGCGATATAGTTAAGCTTGTGCCCATGATCTTACCAGCAAGTAGTTTGAATAAAAAAAATAAATAAACTCCCACAAAATTAAAATGAAGCATATATTTGAACTCCCTCACATCAAGACAAATGGTGACTCCTCAGAAGCAGAAGTGAAATGTATGATGTAAGAAACCTCTTCACATCTGGCAAATGTATGATGTAAAAAAATCCTCTTCACATCTGGCATAAAGTACAGCAAAGCATTTTGCAGTATGCAAGCACATTCATGCATAATGCAAGTTGTTTTATTTCAGCAAAAACTAAACAAACTGGCACCAAAACTAGTTCCGTTAATGTAATGAGATTACTTCTTAAAATAATCATGTTGTATAATTGCAATCAGTTACACTTTTTTAAACTGTGTGTATAATTGCAATATCTATGATTTATCTATGATTATAACCAGAACACATTAGATGATCTGAAGAAGCCACATCAGTGTGGTGAAAGCGCTTGCCTACAATAAATTGGAGTTTTTATTATATGGTTACTGTGCTTCATACTGCCGTTGTTGTTTGTTCGTGTTTATTTTACTTGTACTTTAACGGTAGTTCGTTTACCTCTGGGCTAATCTGTGTTTTTTGATGTAATGAGATTACTTCTTAAAATAATCATGTTGTATAATTGCAATAAGTTACATTTTTTAAACTGTGTGTATAATTGCAATATCTATGACTTATCTATGGTTATTACCAGAATACACCCATAAATGGTATAATTTGTTTACTCAGGCAAGCATAACATCCTACATGTAGGTAAAGTTGCAAAAAACTATGGGTGAGTAATGCTTGTTGCATAAAACTACATTGTATTTTCCTGTTTCTTATCATTATAACTTGCTTTAAATGCACACCATGCAAAGCATGGGATGATTAGAAAGGGAATTGACACATCTAACATACTGTTTCATTCCATTGTCAGAATTGTGTTCTGCCATCATTCTCTGGAGGAAATGAACAACATGGGTCACTTATAGTCAGAGGTAATATAAACTAGGCAGACTAAATAAACTAATTTAGTAAAGAATACAACTGAAAAGGTTTTCAGCTTATTTGCATCAATTCCTAAATGAGAGTAAACTTCACTCTGCAGTATCTCTAGATAGCCGCCAAGATTCAATAAACTCCTTGTAAGATCTACAAGAAGTCTACATGAAGTTTACGTGTGTGCACGATGGTGCGAGGCGAGTGGCACCTCACACCATTGAGTAATGCATATTCATGATGTGCACTGCATCTAAGCAAGATTTAAATCCTGGCAACAGTGTTTGCTGGCCAGGAAACCATGTAAGTGAACTTGGATAGCAATTCTGTTTAACGAATAGCACCTATGGTCTGCAGTTTTGTGCGGAATGCTATAATGATCACTAGGGCTTCACACATAGCTCTCAATCTGTTAGTTCAACACACCTGCACAAAGGTCAAAATAATGCTGGGAAAATTTACCAGAAATAGGGACATATTTGACACAGATGTCTCATACAAATGTGGTAGAATGAAACTCAAACATACCTCTCAATCCCATAGAGCAATACATCTGGACAAAGCCATAAATAAGGGGGAGACAACAAGCCAAAAATAGGGGCAGATTTTAATATTGCTCTTACAAACCTCAGAAGTTAATAGAATAATAGGTTTTATAGTAGAATGAATTTTCTGAGATACATGAAGCTTGAAATTCAAATTTATGTCACTATTTTCTGACTTCAGTTTACAATGACACGCCAATGATTTGCTATAAAACCAAAATATTATGAGGTAAAGTTCACAAATATGATACAAAAACTGTACATTATACACAAATCAGGACAGCTGAGAGGTATGAACTCAAATGTATGTAATATTGAGTCACATTAGTCCTGAGATCATCCCCAGTGATATGCAGTAAGCCACAAATTTGAAAAGGAACACGTCTGGACATACTGGGAATATCTGGAGCGATGAATGAGAAGTATATGGTCCGAACACAGTACAGGACAATGTACCTACAATGCAGAGTATTGTGATATCCCATTCCTGGTATACTGTACTGAAGCTGTGTAAATGATATATAATGGGACATGGGCTGCCATGTAAAATGAACACACAAGGGAAGTGTGTACATTGAACAGGGACACACAGATGAATTGCAGGAATGAACACAGGGAAAGAGTATGGGTGAAACTCCCTCATGTACAGCAGAGGAGGGCATGTCAATGGAAGATGGTTGTAGTAGCAATACCAAACACATATTTATATGGCACAATACAGACTGTACAGTGAAAATGTGTTGCCCGTGACTGTCACACAAGGAGACGTAACAATGGGGAGGATGCCTGTGGGAGATAAGCACCCTTACATACATAATGCAGAGGATATCTATCAGGGATCTGACATACAACTTGGGTGGGGTACGTATTGTAAAGCTGTGCAAACTGATATGCCTGAATATGAGTCTTCTCTCAGCAGAGTTCTCCAGCAAGGTGGCACAGGTAAAGGCTCATGTAAAACATGAAACAAAACAACCACAATCATGGAGAATATCAGGATAATGCCACCAGTAATCTCATGCCTCTGAAATAACATATGTGATTTAGAGTGATAAGAGGTAACTTCACACACGCACACACATACACACACACACACACACACACACACACACACACACACACACACACACACACACACTTGAACAACTATTGTGATATAACCACACACACTGTCCTGGCACTGTAACATCTGCTGGAGGTGTTAGATTGATACTATTTCTGTATGGGACAGTATGAGTAATACAGGCTAGTTGACTGGTGTGCATGGCATATGCATATATATTTATATATATATATATATATATATATATATATATATATATACACACACACACACACACACACATACACACACATATATATATATATATATATATATATATATATATATATATATATATATACATATATATATATATATATATATATATGTATGTATATGGTACAATCCAGACTGTCACAAGTGATACACATGCCATTAATGCTGTCAAACACCTATGTATGTATCAGCAGAGCAGGTAGGACACATGCATCTGGTGTAACAACTTGACTGATATTCCACACCATCAGACAGTCATATATATTTGACAAAAAGAATAACTAGGTAAAGCCAATAAGTTGTGATAAAGGTGATACATTTCAGTTACACATCACTGGAATATGTGTAGGGAGGTACATGAAGAAGGATGCATTGTATTCAAGTACTGGTGTGATGAAGTCCGGGAACTATGAAGGTATTATGTCCTCTGTCGTGGATGTCCCTCACAAACCCAGTACTTGTGTTACATTCAAGGCAGTAGTCAGCACTGTGAGGATGTTCCACTTACTATGTATCCCAGGACATGGGTCACATACCTACTGGTCTGATTATAGGGTGTGATGTCTACATTATACTTGGGTTTTGTGTTTGTGTACCTGACTTAACAAATCCCCCCATGTTTTCTTGTTATTGCAGGTGTAGTCAGGGCTGTGACAGCAATATTTGGTATGTGTTGCTACTGTCTGTTTTATATTAATATCACAGTTGAAGTCAGTGATTGCCCACAATTGGTAGGCCTTCAGGCAGCTGTCTGGTCCAAGGATGTGCATGTCATCTATGATGTCCATCACTTAAATAATGGATAGGAAAGCGCCTAGTAGACAGCCCTGATGTACAGACCTGATCACTGGACCTGAGATATAGGTCAATTCACACATTTCAACATTGTGAGATACCGTGAATGTGATACACTGATCTAACCAGTTGGGGATATAGCTGTTTATGGCCACATATGACAGTGTTGATTGAATACCTCAGTGTGGATTTGTGTCAAATGCCTTGACCTGGTCAAGTTCCACAGGATGATGTTGTCATCACACATGCCCTCAAGGACCTCTCTGAGAACATCTATCAGATGTATCAGACATGAGTTAGCATTAAGAATTCACACAGGTCTTTTGCACACAGCTGGAATATTATCAGTGTCCATTTAGAAGAAGTCCATGATGACATGTTGGTCTATCTCACAGCTGAGGAGAGTCAAGATGTCTCTATACATGCATGCATCAGGTGCTGTCCCCCCATCTCATATGGGTGCATGTTGATGCACACCCTTCTACGGGAATATAGTCCGTTTGGATGGTGTATTGAAGTGCAGATTCAACTATATCAGGAAGCCAGTGACTTTACAATCATCCAACTAGTTATCATGGTTGCACTTAAACAGGGTCATTGAAGAGCACTTCACATGCAGCTGGAGCCTATTGCATTGGAGTGTCAATCGCTGAGGTATATATCTGTGTCCCCCAGCATGTTCTGTTTATGTCACAGGCTAGGTTGAGAACCCTGTGCCAAATTATTCTTGTCCCGTTTAATTTTCAGATGTCCAGCATTTCTAGTAGAGCAGAGTCTGAGACTGCTCTGTAGGCCAGGCATAAGTCACCTCTCAGCAGCCTGCATGATATTGAGTACAGTCACAGGTCTTTCAGTCTTTCCTTGTATGCCATGTGCATTGGCCCTGCATTCTCCCAGTCACAAACCTCTGTGTTTCCTCCAATTGCTGCAGGTGTCTAGTGAGATACAGACAGAAGGGAGCATTGTACTCAATTATTGGTTGGATGAGGTTGGAGTACAGCAGAGCTATTACCACCCTGGCCTTTGATGTGATGTCCATATGTATGAGGTGTGCAATACAGAATGTGTGTCTTCCCACTATGGACACATAGTGATGAAAGTGTCAATTGCTATCAACATGTGTTCCCACGTGTCACTGCACTGTGTTTGAGCTTCGATGGGTGCTATGTATATCATAATTAGCAGGGGGTACTTCATTGCTAAGGGGGACAATGAGGCATTGTTTGCTTTAAGGTTCAGTCCATGAGTTTGGCACCAATCAGTTGTCTGTATCAGCCCCTTCTGTAATATGTTACTATCATTGGGGGACTCTATATGTGTGGGTCCAGTTAACAGACATCTGCAAACTTTGTAAACCACAGGCCATCTACTGCAGCCTGCACTTCTGGGAAGTAGTTTGCAAGCAGTTGAGGGCCCAACATAGATCCTTGTTGTATTCCACTGGCAAGTGGGCTAGTGGTGGAGTTGAATCCCCGACTTTGAGAGCATGCGTTCTGTCATTGAGCCAGTTGGCTATCCATATATTACTGTATGGCCTAATTCCCAGATGGGAGATCTGCACTATGAGACATGAATAGAGGGTAATATCAAAGGCCTTGGATAACGCAACATAGGTAGAATGTCCTGTTATCCCTCATCCAGGTCTTTGGGGTCAGTATCAAAGAAGTCCACAAGGTTCAATAAGCAAGGTCTACCCTTGAGAAAAACAGAACAGGTTAAGTCAACTGTGTTGAAGGTCACTTACGTCCCTATGAATAAGGTCAATGCTGATTCCTTCCCTAGTCTTGCATATAAGGCTTTGTAGGCTTATGAGTCAGTAGTTGTAGTTCTGCATGTTACCAGATTGATGTGCATTGCATATCACACAACATTTGATATTACTTTCTGTAGTGCAGCTGATACATGTGTGGAAAAAGTACTGAGACACCAAGGTTGCAGTGCTGGGGGGGGGGGGGGGCAACACATGGCTGTATTGTAAATATGTGACATATTGTTACATAAGGCCTTCAGTTTGTAATGTTTCCACATGTAATTTGATGTCATAGAGAGGAAACAGAGGACAGTAAATAGCAGTACTACATAATAATACTTACTTTACCACGGTGCATTGATCAGCAGGTTTGCTCGACAGTTGGCAAAGTATATAGGCTTGCAAGATGCCCATTTATGTGTAGCTAAGCAGTGCACATATGCGAGCCACATTGCTAAAGTCTGACAGTTACTATTGAGTCTATGGAACACACCTGCTGCTTATCTGACTCTGTGACAGCACATGTTAATGCATTGATACATTCCTTTTTGAGCCCAGATGGTACTGGGTTTGAATCCAGGTCTATCTAATACTTTTAAATACTGTTATTTAAACATTGATAATGCAATAACATGAATTCTTAATAGTGCATGTGCAGCTGTGTGTTGGCTTAGGGCAGTGGGGCTAAACGGGATTGTGTGGAGGTAACAGCATCATTTTTCTGACGTTCACCATTGCTGAATGTTGGTAAACGATGCACACCTCCATGCAAACATGCAGTCCAAAAAGTGAAGGGATCTGTTGCTTTTGCAGCAACTTACGTGTGTTGTGTGTGATTCTATTTTTTTACCAGATTAAAGATGATAAAATGGGATAAATAAGAAAGCAGTGAAGTGGGAACAAGCAGGAGGAAGAACAAAGGGAAAGCTGGACAGGAATGTTTTATTTATTTATTTATTTATTTCCAGTTTGATGACCGGGGAAGTCCACTGGGCCCAAGGAGCCCATTTTCATTGGAGGCCCAAGGAGAAAAGCTCCAAACTATACAAATTACACTAAGGATGCATAATACAAGTATTAATACTGGAGAAAATCCAACAGGTGTAAAATACAAATAGAAGCTTACTTACACATCAGCAGATACAAGCATATTTACAAATCAAGAGAAGAATTTACAATATTCATCAAGGACAATTAAATGTAATTTGACCTTATTAATTTTGAAGACATTTATAAATCCTAATGTAATAAGTAGAAATTTAAGATTTAAAGGTTATAGTAGGCAGATTGGAGTATTATTTGTTCCTATTAGTTTGAAAAAAGTTAGTATAAGGTAGATGAGATGAAGCTTAGTTATAGAGGGTAGGAAGGGATGAGCTATGTTGGAAGAATGGAATTACATTTCCAGGTTGAGGAGAGATGGGAATGAAGTTGAGTTTTAAAGCTGTCCATGTTCTGCATTGTTCTTAGGGTAGTGGGAAGAAAATTCCATTTTTTGGCTAAGTAGATAGAGACGAGTAGTTGTCCCAGTGTGCGCTTAGGTTTATGAATTGTAATTAAGTTTTGTTGCGTGGATCTAAGAGGTCTATTTGGGACATAGGTAGAAGGATGTTTGAGAGGGCTGGGCATTTAGTGGGGTTGGAGTAGTCTGTGCACTGTGATGAGTTGGAGGTAGTCCAGATAGTTAGGGAGTCCTAGCCAGTTAAGAACACGAAAGGTAAGGCAGTGATGGGAGGGGTTTTTGGTGTTTGTGGTGAATTTGGAAATTTTTTTATAACTGTTTCCTAGCTTGGAAGTAAGGGATACAGATAGATTGGTTAGTAGGGGAGTGCATATATTAGGGAGGAAAGGAGATATGTAGAGGCAAGAGTATGTTTGGTATGTGGTGAGAGGAAGCGGTTGTTCCTCTATAGCATGCCAAGTTTTTTGTGGGTTTTCTTTATGTTTTGAAGAATATGATAGTCAAATTTTCGGTGCTCAACTATGATTACACCCAGCAATTTGGCATGGGGGACAATTTCGATAGGGTAGTTGTTTTGGCTTAGAATTTGGAAAGAGGTTTTATCAAAAGGGAAGGATTTTGATGGTAGGAAGATTAATATTTTAGATTTGGTTGCATTTATGGAGAGGTGGTTTTGGAGCATCCAGGCCTCGGTGGTTGAGAAAGCAGTCTGGGTAGTTGAGGGAGATTGGTGGAAGAACAGACTAGAGTTGAGTCATCAGCATATTGGATAATTTTGGTGTCAGGAATAGCAGAGTGAAATATATTGATAAAGATATTGAACAGCATAGGACCAAGAATATATCCTTGAGGTACAGCAGTTGGGGTGACGAAAAAAAGAGTGATACCTTTTCCCCATTTCACAGCCTGAGATCTGTCAGACAAGTAGCTTGAGAACCAGGAGAGAGTATTCTGAAAGAGATTTAGGTTTGAGAGATGGCCCAGAAGATGGTTATGAGAAACAGTATCAACTGCATTGAAGAGATCTAATAGCACTGAGGATACTATTTCCCCAGAATCTCGGTGCATGGTTGACTGTGTCTAGAAATGAGAGGAGAGGTGTTGTAGTGCTGTGCCCGGGTCAGAATCCATGTTGGGTTGGGGTGAGGAGATGGTTTTCATAGGTTCATAGGTTCATACTAGGCTATCTGCCCTAGGGCATTTATAAGCCTAGCCAGAGTGTGTTTGGCTTTCGCCACCCATTTTAAATTAATTTTGCTATGCCTTTTTTTGAGGTTAGTATACTGTGCCTCTGTCTAACAGTGACACAGAAGTGATAGCCGGGGTAAACCTACGATCTCCCATCCACTCATCAAGATTCCTCTTGAAGAGAGTCAATGTGGGACTCTGCCTAACTTGGACTGGGATTTTATTCCAGAGTGAAGGTAGCCTCTGGGTTATGAATCTGTCCCTCCAGCATGTCTTATTTATTTCAGTGCTGAGGTTCAAGTCTCGAGCATAGCTCGATGGGATTTGGATTTTCTGAGGTGCAGCATGTCCATTAATTCCGGGTTGGACATGGCTTTATACGTCAGGCACAGATCGCCTCTGAGCAGGCGGTATGCCACTGAGTAGAGCTGGAGTTTCTTTAACCGGGCAGCATATGGCACCTGTTTGAGCCCTTTGATCCTCTTGGTGAGGTACTTTTGGGGTCTTTCCAGTTGCTGCAGGTGTCTGGTAAGGTACATCCCAAAAGGGGCATTGTACTCAATTATGGGCCTGATGAGGGATGAGTAAAGAGGTACGATGACCTCCCCTGATCTAGATGTGAATCCCTTCATGATTAGGTGGGCTATATAAAATGTTTTTCTAACCACTTTGGCCACGTGGTTGTCAAATGAGAGATTGCTATCAACTTGGGTCCCCAGGTCCCTAATGACTTCTTCTGTACTTAATGGATTACCACCTATGTGGTAATCTGTGGGCACTTTGTTTTTGCCAAAGGGGATGACTATACACTTTTTGGCGTTTAGCTTGAGGCCATGGCACTGGCACCAGTTGTCTGTTTCTATGAGGCCCTTTTGGAGGATGCTTGTGTTGGCTACTCAAGCCGCTGAATCACTTACAAATGCCTTCTACCAGCACCTGCAGGACTGCATGGATAAGGCAATCCCAAGCAAAACAAAGACTCTTTGTACCAAAGGCAAGCGTCCATTCTGGTGGACCCCAGCCATTAACAAACTCTACAACAAAAGGAGGAAGCTACTACAAGATAGAGCAAAATCCTTAAAAGGTAAGACACCCTTGATCACTATAAGTAAAAAACTAAGAGCTCTCATAAAATCATCCAAAGCAAATTTTGAGAGAAAAATAGCTAAAGACTCAAAAGACAATCATAAGGCCTTCTTTAGCTATGTTAGAAGCCTGGGAGGAAACTCCCAGATATGCTCAGAACTAGTTCAAAATAATGTGAAGATTACTGATCCTACAGACATTGCCAACATACTGGCTGACAGGTTCAGTGCAAACTCCCAAAAGGAGAGATATCTATACCAAGCGATTGCAGCCCCCAAACATCTCCAACGCCCAAGTGAGAACTGCTCTCTCCAAAGCAAAAACACAGCATCCATGGGACCTGATGGTGTCCCCGGCTGTGTGCTCCACGAACTCAACGAGGAATTAAACCCACAGCTAGGACAGCTGTTTAATCATAGTCTTACCTCTGGATACGCACCCAGGAGTGGCGCACTGCAACTGTGGTCCCACTTCACAAAGGCGGTGCCTCCACTGACCCTGGAAATTACCAGCCCATTAGCTTGACAAGCCTTATCTGCAAAGCCATGGAGAGGATCATAATGGACCTCATAAATAAAGACATAGGGAATTTGCAGACTTTGGATCCATCCCAGTTTGGCTTTGTCAAAGGCAGATCATGCCTTCTAAACTTGGTTGACTTCCGAAACAGTCACCAAAGCCATTGATGAGGGAAAGGCAGTCCATACAGCCTACCTCGATCTGGTGAAGGCCTTCGATACAATACCCCACTCGGGTATCATTGAAAAACTCATCAGCTTAAATGTTAACCCATACATCACAAGATGGGTTGCAAACTGGCTGAGTGACAGGACCCACAGGGTCAGAGTTGCTGGCGCCATGTCAGACTCAAAGCCTGTCACAAGTGGTGTACCACAGGGCTCAGTCCTGGGCCCACTCTTGTTTGGCATCTACTTTTCGAAGTACAAGCAAACACAGGAGGGTTATGGCTGACAAAGTTTTCAGATGACTGCAAACTGGGCCATAGTAGAAAACACATCTGACACAGATATCCTTCAGAAGGGTCTCACAGAAACGGATAACTGGTGCCAGAGCCATGGCCTAAAGTTAAATGCCAAAAAATGCATAGTCATACCCTTCGGGAAAAACAAGGTTACCCCTAGCTACCAAATAGGTGGCAATCCACTGAGCACAGAAGAAGTTATCAGGGACCTGGGGACCCAGGTTGATAGTAGTCTGTCATTTGACACCCATGTAGCTAAAGTAGTTAGGAAGACCTTCTACATTGCCCACCTTATCATGAAGGGATTCTCATCTAGATCAAGGGAGGTCATAGTCTCCCTTTACTCATCACTCATCAGACCAATGATTGAGTACAATGCCCCATTCGGAATGTATCTGACCCGACACTTGCAGCAGCTGGAGAGGCCACAAAAGTTCCTCACCAAAAGGATAAAGGGTCTCAAACATCTGTCCTATGCTGCCCGACTGAAAGAACTCCAGCTCTATTCAGTCGCCTACCGCTTGCTCAGAGGTGACCTTTGCCTAACACACAAGGCCATGTCAAACCCAGATGTGATGAATATGCTTCACCTCAAAAAATCTAGAACCGTCAGAGCCACAAGGGCGGGAGACTTAAACCTCGACACGGCTATTAATAGAACGTGCTGGAGGGATAGATTCATCACCCAAAGACTCCCTATGCTGTGGAACAAAATCCCGGTATATGTGAGGCAGAGCACCTCGCTGGCCTTGATCAAGAGAAATCTTGACCAATGGATGGGAGATCGCAGATATACCCCAGGGATTACCTCAGTGTCACTGCTCGACAGAGGCACAGCAAAATAATGGGTATAGTTCCCCATACTAAAGGGGTGGCGTAAGCCACAAAACTATGGGCTAGGCTTGTAAATGCCCTCGGGCAGATAGCCTAGTATGAACCTATGAACCTATGAACCTATTATGGCGCCCAGTTTGCAGTCATCTGCGAACTTGGTCAGCCACAGTCCTTCCGTGTTGGCCTGTACCGCCGAGAAATATATACCGAACAAGAGAGGTCCCAGGACTGAGCCTTGTGGGACGCCACTTGTAACTGGTTTGGAGTCTGACATGGCTCCAGCAATTCTAACCATGTGGGTTCTGTCCTTGAACCAGTTTGCAACCCATAGGGGTTTATATTTAAGCTGGTGAGCTTATCTATAATGCCCGAGTGGGGTATTGTATCGAAGGCTTTTGCGAGGTCCAGGTAGGCTGTGTGGACCATCTTCCCCTCGTCAATGGCCTTGGTGACTGTTTCAAAGAAATCGACCAGGTTTAAGAGGCAGGATATGCCCTTAACAAAGCCAAACTGGGTAGGATCCAGTGTCTGTAGGTCCCCAATATCTTTATTTATGAGGTCCATGATGATCCTTTTCATAGCTTTGCAGACCAAGCTAGTCAGGCTTATGGGGTGATAGTTTCCAGGATCCGTTGAGGCACCACCTTTGTGGAGAGGGACCACTGTTGCTGTACTCCACTCTTTGGGTACATATCCTGTAGTAAGGCTAAGATTGAACAGTAGTTTTATGTTTGGGTTTAGCTCTTCTTGGAGTTCATGTAGGATGCAGGCCGGGACACCATCTAGTCCCATTGATGCTGTGTTTTTTGCTTTGGAGAGGGCGGCTCTTACATGAGCATCTGAGATGTCAGGGGGCAGCACTCTGTTGGGATAGATATTTGCCCTTTTGGTGGGGAGAGGGGGGAGAAGTTTGCACTGAACCTGTCAGCTAGGATGTTGGCAATGTCTGTGGGCTCGGTGTATTTTTTGTCATTTTGGACTAATTCTGAGCATATCTGGGAATTCCCACCCAGGTTCCTAACATAACTAAAGAAAGCCTTGTGATTATTCTTAGTGTCCTGTGCAATTTTTCTCTCGAAGCTGGCCTTAGACGATTTTATGAGTGCCCGTAGTTTTTTGCTAATGCTGATCAGAGATGCCTTCCCTTTTTGGGATTTTGCTCTATCATGTAGTAGCTTCCTCCTTCTATTGTATAGTTTGTTTATGGCTGGGGTCCACCAGACAGGACGTCTGCCTTTGGAGGATTGGGTCTTGGTTTTATTTGGGATTGCATGATCCATGCATTCCTGAAGGTGTTCATAGAATGTGTTTATAAAGGATTCTGCAGTCTGGGCCGTATTTTCCACAGGCCCAAGGGCTTTGAAGGATTTCGCCTCGGTTTTGAGGCGTGTGAAATTTGCTTTAGAGAAGTTTTTCACTGTGGTTTTCTGGGCAGGGGGTGGGGTCGGGATGTGAATATCCAGTGAGATTAGTTTATGGTCTGATCTTACCAGTGAGGGATACACTTCTGGTCTGGAGCATAGTGTCCCCATGTTGGTGATGATCAGGTCCAGTATGTTTTCCCCTCTTGTGGGAGTGGTAACAAGTTGTTCCATAGCATTTGAGTTTATAAATTCTAGGAATCTTTGGGCTAGGGTGTTGGAGCTAGAATAATGCTCCCAGTCTATGTTTGGGTAGTTGAAGTCGCCCAATATAATGGTGTTTGGAGAGACCTTCATATTTTCCAGTATTCTCAGGAAGGCCAAGTGGGGTTCCTGTGTTTGGGAGGGTGGTCTGTAGCAGGCTATAAACTGGAAGGCAGTTTTACCCACAGTTAGTTGCACATGGATAGTCTCTGATGCTTCGTGCTGTGCCACCAACCTGGAGGTGTGGGTATCTTTGACGAATATTGATACTCCCCCTCCTTTTGTGGTTCGGTCCAAGTTTTGGGGCCAAAAAGCATGGTATGAGGTATAACCTGGTAGTGCTCGGGTACTCTCGGGAGCCTTGAACCAGGTTTCTGTTACTGCACAGATATCGATGTTCTCCATGCTAAGGAGAGTTTCGAGTGCGTGCATCTTGAGGTTTAGACTTCTGGCATTGAGTAGCATTACTCTTAGTTTCTTATCCCTTGTGATACCTATGGAGGTGGGTTTGTCTTTTGAGCCTTGCCTAAAAAGGCACTAGGGGGTAGCAAGAGCCTTTGCCAATATCCGAAAGCCCAGGGGGTGACAGGTGCAAGCCGTCCCTAGCGAAGCATCGTGGCTTGTCGAGCATGTCATCCCAGGCTGACAGGCATTGGATCCCCTTTGAATGACACCAACACTTAAGCCAATTGTTGAAATTGATCATCTTGTCTTCATATTGTGGCATCATTCTTAGTGAGGGTAAGATGCTACTCAAGGTCAGGGTCATACCGGCCTGGGCTACATGCTCAGAGAGCTCCTCTATGTCTCTTTTCATGTAGTCCAGGGAGGTATGTCTCAGGTCATTCACTCCAGCATGGACAATTACTGAGTCATATTTGTACTTGCCTTGGAGTGTCCTGAGTGCTTGTGTTATGTGGCGGATCCTGGCGCCCGACAGGCAGCTCACCGTGACCTTCTCCTTGTTCAGCCTGGTGAGCGGGACGTCAGTGTGCCTGACGATAGAGTCACCTATTACAAGTGTATCAGGTGTGTTGTTTAGCCTTAAGGGCTGTGACTGTTCGGCACACTGGCTTTGTGAGCTATGTGTTGCACGTGTTTTGTTTTGGGGTAGCGGTTGCTTGGGTGTCTGCTTTGGAGGTCTCTGCTGCTTAGGCAGATTTTATTTAGAGCCTTGAGTATGTTTTTGTGTGTTTATGTGTTTGGTTTGTTGTCGTGGTAGGTCTATGTGAGACTGGAATTGTAGTGAGTGTGGTTTCCTTCTCCTCCTGACTGGTTACGCCAGTACTGAGTTGAGAGAGCTTAGCCTCCAGTTTGGCTATATGGTTGCATCTCTCACATGTGTTGGAATTTGTTGGGAGGAGGAGAGGGTTGTCTGTGTACATGAGGCAGTTGTAACATTGCCTCAAGATTCCCAGATTCACCAGCTGGACCGGAGAGGAGATTGACAACTGACCTTTGGACATGCTAGAATAGTATTGGGAATTCCTTTATAATTGAAAAAAGGGCCAATGGGGAACAAGGTACTCAAGGGGAGTTTGTGAGGGTGTAGTGCTTTGAATTTTTTAGAGCTGACTTATATAATTGCTTTAGTGAGCAAGTGCCAGGTAACTTAAATGCAATGTGTTACAGGTAACTTAAATGCAAAAACAACAAACAGTAACTTTCTTTCAAGTGAAACAAGGAAATAAGTACAGTAAGCAATGCAGATATCACTAGGGATCCACAGAAGTGCTAAAAGGCTGCGTTTTAGGTGGAATTAGCATTTCAGGGAAATAAACAAACAACAAGCAAATAAATAAAGCTAGATTCAGCAGGCCTGGATCTAGTCTATGCTACAGCAAACAAGGTGTTTTGAGTAAGGAAAGACATACGTTGGAGATGTTCGCATTTTTCTAAGATTTTAGAGATTGGGGGGAGGATTGTTATGGGGCAAAAATTAGATGTTTGTGTTTTTACCACCATTATGGAGAGGTAGTGTATAGGCTTTATGGTAGAATTTGAGTACATAAAATTCCTGTATGGATCTATTGATTAGGATGCTAATAGGGAAAGCAATCCTGTCAGTGGCACATTTGAGAAAATTTGAGGGCATATTGTCTCGGGCATTAGAGCAGGGTTTTAGTTTGGAGAGCAGTCTTGTAGTTGGTAGATATAGGTTTGAGGCTGAAGATGGGGAGAGTGAGGACTGTAGGTAGGGTGGATGAAGGAAGGGAAGTACACATGGAGGGAGGAGTGTTGTTGTGAAAGGTTAGTTCAGATATGGTATCAATAAATAATGAGGCTAATTCTAGATCAGATTTGCTCGGGTCAGGGCAAGGATTATTTTTAGTACCTTGGTTAAGAAGTGTATTTATAGAGTTCCAGAATTGTTTAGGGTTTTTAGCATGTTTGCCCTGAAGTTTGATGTAGTAAGATTTTTTATCTCTAATGATTTGTTTTTTTTTACAAGGTTACGGAGCTGAGTGCATTGATGGAGGGTTTTGAGGAGTTTGTTTTTTTGATATAGCTTTCAGGATTTGTCCCTTTGGTGTATTAGTTGCTTGGTAGGTTTAGTTAGCCATGGGGTGGAGTTGGTTATTATTCGTTTAGTTCTTGTTGGTGCTACATTATTTAGTGTATTTAGAAAAGTGGAATTAAAGTGGCCAAAGGCATTGTCGAGAAGGAGTGTTTTTACGGTATTCCAGTTCATTTGTTTGAGGGTATTTGAGAATAAGATGGGCTTGAACTTACTGAGATTATGTGTGTGAATGCAGTGGTGCTGGTGCAAAGAGGAAAAGGTTGAGCAGAGAGCAAAGGTGGGGAGATGGTCACTGATGGGGTCAGGAATGGTGCCAGAGTTAGTGATTTTATTTGGATGGGAGACGAGGATCCAGTCAAGGTTAGTGCCTGGGGATTTGGATTTATTAGGTCTGGTAATGGAATGAATTATTTGGGTGTAGTTGAAGAGAGTGATGGATTGGGAGGGTGTAGAGTTATTGATGTTGCTCCAATTTATATTTACGTCACCTAGTATATATGTTTCATTATTTATATTGGTTGAGGCCCATGAGAGAATTTCTTCAAGGACTGGAACATTATTCCCTGGTGATATATAAAGGGCAATGATGCAGAGACATTTATGGTTATTAATTTTAGTAGGCAAGCTACAAGTTCAGCGTTAGCAAATTGAGGAATTGGGTTTAGGTAGGGGATTATAGAGAGTAGGTTAGATTAGATTAGGGCAACACCTCAACCTATTTTACTTGTTTGATCGCACCTGATGGCTTTGAAACCAGGGGATAGTATTTCAGAGTCAGAGATATGGGGTTTGAGCCATGTCTCAGAGACAGCTATGATATCTGGTTGGTTATGGTTTAGTTGGGCTTGAAATATAGAAGCTTTGTTACATAGACTCTGGGCATTGAGAGTACAGAGTTGAAGAGTTTTGTGGGTGTGGGGGTGGCTGGAGATAGGGATATTATTATCTAGACATGTGTCTGGACCAGGGTTAGGGTGGATATTGCCTGCTAGGTGGAGGGTGTTGAGAATAGATAGCACTATGGGCTTTGGTTTTATTTTATAATACAGGGGGACTGTATTGTACATTTAGTCATATGTTGCTTAGTTGTAGTAGTCAGAATTTGTAGTTTAAAGGCATGGAGGAAGTTATGTTGGATTAGAGAGGGGGAGATAGAGTAGAAGTATTTTGTAGTGGGGTGATAATGTGTTCTGTGAGGAGGGGAATAGAAGAGTTGAGATAATAGGGGATGGAGATGGGTTTTAGAGTAGGAGGTTGCATGGTCGAGGAGTATTAAGAATATCAGAAAGGTTAGGGGGTACAGAGAGTTTGGAAGAGTCTGGAGGGCATGGAAGTGAGTGGGTTTTGAAGTAGAGATAAAGAGTTAGTAGATTATACAGATTTAGGTTTAGCTATTTGCGGGTGGTTAGGACTATGGGAGTGAGAGATATAAGTGGTTTGTATATTGAGTGCGGGTGCGATGGAGAGGGCTTATGCAAGAGTTGATTCTGGGTTGGATAGTAAGTTTGGAGGTGTGGCCAAATGGTGAAGATAAATGTAGGACTAGTCGGGGTCGGTTGGGATTTGGGGGCAGGGTAGGGGAGCAGAGTGAGCCCAAAGGGCGAACAGAGTAGGAAGACCTAGATTGCAAATGGATGGAGTTTTCCAGAACCAATCACTATAACCAACCATATGGGTAAGCAAGCATTAAACTGTTTTCACTGCCCAGATAGCTGTAGGACAAGAGGAGCTGTTTGGTGCTGATTGAAAGTAGTAAAAGCAGGCCAAAATATAAGCATGGGTAAGGGGGAGAACTGGTAGAATGTGTAAAGACAGTACAGCCCAGTACACCTGCGTTTGCCACTGGAGTGCAGGAGAGCAATGGCTGGGATAGAAACCAGCTAATTTACTAACTGTGACACATACAGGTACTGTATTTGAAAACTGCCACATCAGATAGCAGAACTAAAGCCCGGCAGCTGTGAATGGCGATTCTGTGTCTTTAGGGGAGCTCACCAGCAGGGGAAAAGCCTCTTTAGGTAGGCTTACTGGGGAAAAAAGAAAAAGGAAGGAGAAAGAGAGAAAAATCAGTTAGGGGGAATTTAAAAAGCAGTTATTTAGGAATGCAGGAAGGAGAGGAAGGCAGAGGCAGTTAGAATGCAGTATTGCAGTATCGCAGTAACTGTTCAAAACTCTAATCAACTGTAATGCAGCATGCATATTTGAAAATTGCCGCAGCAGATAGCACAACTGAAGCCTGGCAGCTGTGAATGGCGATTCTGTGTCTCTAGGGGAGCTGAGCAGCAGGGGAAAAGCCTCTTTTGTTAGGCTTGAGGTACTGTATTTAAAAATGGTTGCAGCAGATAACAGAACTGAAGCTCGATAGCTGTGAATGGTGATTCTGTGTCTCTAGGGGAGCTGAACAGCAGGGAAAAGCATCTTTAGGTAGGCTTGGTGGCAAGCACTCAGTGGTGGGGCTCGTAGTGTTTCTCTAGTATTTCTCCAGTGGGCAATACTGTCAGGCTTCCTTTACTGTTTAATCTTGGGAACAGTTATTTTGTAATTATGTGATTCTTATATGTATTATCCTTCTGTTGTGTTGTCTTTTAGGACACCTAGAACCATGCCACTCAGGTGTTCAATCCTTGGAGACCCCCCTTCACCGATGCTGAGAATTAGGTGATTGTGAATGCCTTTAGGCAACATGGTGGCTTCCTACTGGAAATGGGCTGGGGAGATATGGCACACAGAATACAAATTGTCACCAGATTGTAGGTGATGTGAAAGCCGTTGGTGGTCATGGCAGGACATATGAGCAGGTGTGCCACAGGGCCACTTATGTCATCACATCTGCATGGGGGAGAGCAGCTGCAGTGGACCATATCCAGATGGTTACCAGAGGAGGGCCTGCTATGGAGCTGCCACTAACAAAAAATGAAATGTTCCTGGCCATTGTCAATGATTCAAACACTCCCTGGAGTGCCCCGAACAGCATGTACTTGATGTTGGTTCCACAGTGTCAGAGACTGCAAGCATATCCCAGGAGTAGCTTTCAGGTAGGCTTTGATATCTCAGCAGTTGAATAGTGTTGTATAGTAAAACAGTTGAAATAGTATGTTACTTTTGTGTCAAGAAGTATTTGGGGGGTATTGAAGATTGCTACAGTTAACACATTCTGATTGACTAGCTTAGGTTGGAGTTGTCAGTCAAGTTCTTGTTGAAAGTATAGTTAATGGACATATAAAGCAGTGAAAACATTAGCCCATGTGTTGCTGTTAATTGTGATGTGTTGCCCTTAATGTTTGCTTAACTTCTTCCAGCACCATCTGGTTTGCAGTTGAGAATACCATCTACAGATTGTAAGCCAGCTATTTTTATGTCAGCATTGCTGAGCAATTTAAAGACATAGTTTAGTGTGTGAAGTTGATGTCAGGTCTGTTGTGTGTCTTGCTGTACTGTCTGTAATAGTACCATCACTGTTAGTTTGTTAGCATATACTGGACTATAATACTGTATGTATTAATTTTTCCTGTGTTTGTTTCTTTTCATCACAGGTGATCATGACAGTGAAAGTGTGGGATCTCTTCCACCTGATGTCAGTGTATCAGCAGACTCTGATGATGATGGTGGCCAAATAGAGGCACAGTGTGCAGGGGGGTGCAGAGGTTGAATCTGACCCTGAGGTTGACATACAGACATCCCCTGCAATTCCATCAGACACAGATAGTAGGCCTACGCCTACCCATTCCAGTGAACTAACAGATATTGGAGAGGTAGAGGGTGAGAGAATCAATCAGGGAAATGTGGTTACTGTGGCTTCAGTGTCTGTTGACTCTGGCCACAGTCAAAGTGTGGGTGAGGTGCCATGCAGGAAGGTTGTTAGGGGTGCTCAGAGGAGGTCTGCAGTCACTCCTCCACCTGCTCCAGGTGTCTCTTCTTGTGCCACTCAGTGTTTGTTTAGGGCGATTATGGAGGTACAGGCATGTTCCTATAGGTGCTCCAGACAAATGGTCAGGGTTGCAGATGTGACACAGGCACTGACTGCCTCCACCATGGTGCCGATTCAATGGATCAGATGAATGACAAGTTGGAATGTGGGGTATCTGTGATGGCATGAGGGATGTCTCTCATGGAACAAGCTTTGTCTGTGATGGAACATCTGCTGGGAAGAGAATGGCATCCTCGTGGATGTAGGTCAGCCACATCATCTGCTGTTGGCTAACATGGCCATGCCCGATCACGCTCCCATAGTGGCAGTGCTTCCACTGCTCCATCTGAGTGTGAGCTGTCCACACCCAGATATGGCACACCATGGGGTCATGGTCTTGGGTGTCTCCATGAAGGGAGCTCATCCAGCAGACATCAGTCATGTTCAGGTAGCAGCAGTGCATCTGACCGAGGGTGGGGATGTGCCAATGCAACTCCTGGCAGAACCAGTTCTTGTGGTCTGGGACAACAATGATGAACTGCCACCTCTACCATGTATGATTCACACCTGTCCAACATACCAAGATGTAGAGCTAGTACAGAGCTTGGCTGTGTTCATGCAGACAAGCACTCACACACCAATTTCACCTGTGGGACCCCTACAAACACACACACACAACAGTTAAGTGATTCAGCAGTGTAGCTTAAAACTCATTTTGTCTCACTGGCCATTTGTTGGTTTATCCAAATGTCTGACTGCTTCTGTTTCTTACTCACACACACTCACTGACCTTTTGTGTTGGCCTAGGCTTCCTGCCTTCCACACAACACCCTGTGCAAGTGATGAAAACTGCGCCATATCCCTGTTTATATTTTGGATGCAGGGATACATAAGCTTTGTGTCTGATGCTCAGGGTGCACAGATGACCTAGTGCTTAGTATATCTGCATTTGTGATGTTGAACTGGTTATTGTACCTGTGACTTATATTCACCTTGGAAAGTTAGATAGTTGATAGCATCAAAATTTACCGTACCAAGTAATAAAATACAAGGATATGCCACTTATTCATATTATTACACAATACACTCCAGGACCAAGATTTACTTTGCAAATGCAGCAGTTGCCACAGTTTTAGTTCAGAGTTGACAATGTCTGATGCAAGCACTACACAGCCAATACATGCGGAGAAATGTTGTGAGAGTTGCCTGGCATCAATGTTACTATAGGTATGTGTGTAGGAGGAAGGTTTAGCCCTCTAGTGGTCTGTGATTGTGCTATGTGTTGTCTCTTATCTGATGCTAGGGCATATTGAGCATGCCTATATTTGCCTATATGCACAGCAGCTGGTGGTTCCCCCTCTGACTCCTCATTTGCCTATGGCTGTGGTGACCTTGACATTGGTGGTGGGATGTGTGCTACGTCTCCTTCATGACCTTTATGAAGCTGTTTTCTCAGAATGATGTTGTGTAGCATGGCATATTTCCATACAAGTCCATGGATTGTATTGTGGTGTTCTGCTAGATCGCTCCAGGCACCAGAACCATGACTTCAGCAGCCCAAACTAATGCTCTATGATATTTCTGGTTTGAGTGTGTTCCTCATTATGACATTCTTCATTGGGTGTATGTGCATTTCTGATGAGTGCCATCAGTCATGGTTCCAGTGCATAACCTCCATCCCCCAGTAAATGACCCTGTGGCATATCCCACCTAGAAAACATCTGATACAGTTGGGTGTGCTAGACATGTTAGTCATCATAACATCCAGGGTTGTCAGCACACACATTCAAGATGATTCCCTTAGCATTACACACAACTTGGAAGTTAACAGAACGGTAGCCCTTTCTGTTTATGTACAGCCTACCCTGTTCCCTGGGTGGTGCCTTAATTTTTATATGTGTGCAATTTATGGGACTCAGTACTTCAGGGTAATGTTCCTCACAGTAGAACTTCTGCATATTAATGGCCCTCTCCTCAGGAGTATGGAGAAAATATATGATTTCGCTGGCATGTTGGAGCATAGTATTCAGGAATTGATGGAGGATTCTAAATGCTGATGCCTGTGACACCCCCAGCATGTCCCCCTGTTTGTCTCTGAAAGGTACCTGTAGTTAAGATTCTAAGTGCTCCACCTACCTTTGTTTCCACTGGGCTGGGTTCCCCTCATTCGGTGCTGGCACTGAGTTGAGGACGGCAGAGATTGCAGAGTTCCTGTAGTGTGTCCATATCCACCCTGAAGCACTCTATAATTTCCACATCATTTAGGTTGTGAAAAGTTAAACAGATCCTTAAAAATCTTCTCCTTCTAGGCCTAGGTCTATTGGCAGTAACAGCAGCATAGGCTTCAGCCTGTTGCACATACAAATGAATTAAAGTAGACTTCTTCCATGGCTGTATGCCAACAGGTTTTGAAATTTGTACGGAAAACCAGCACTGAGTCTACATGGTTGCTTTATATCTTGTTGAATAGCTCTGCCATGTTGGATTGGTTGATTAGCATGCAATTCAGCTGCTTATGCTGTAATTAGCATGCCACAGTCTTTACCTTGTTTGTGCAGTGGTGGTGGTGGTGCACGTCTCTGTGTGAAGCTTACTGAATCTAAAACTTTGTGCTATTGTGTGCAAGTCGTGGTAGAAACAGACCATTTAGGGTTGATAGTCTAGCACTAAACAATTGTTTAATTTTACAGATTTGTAGAGAATATGTAAATTGTTGTATCTTTCGGCTTTTCCCGGTTAGGGGTCGCCACAGCAGAACTCCGGTCCGCTAATGATTGGCAGTAGATTTTTACGTACCAAGTTGCCAGCCCTGACGCACAACCTTCAACGAAGGTACATCCATGGATTAATATGATATATGATTTAAAGTTGGAGTCTTTTCCTAAAATTTTAGAATTTTTAATTAATGTTAATAATAATTTAATAAATAGTAAGTCTTATCTATCAATGATATATAGAATTCTTAGATCTTATTCTTTTTCTACCTATAACATATTTTGGAATTATTCTAGAAAAATGATTAATGAAATTTTCTCAGATAAAAATAAAAAGTTAGTGTGAAAATCAGCTGATAAAACTACATCTTTGTTATATTGGAAAATACTCACATAGAATATTTTACATAGAGCTTATATCACACTGAATAAAATTACGTTATTGTATAACATTGTTAAAATTAAATGCTGGAGATGTGACTTAGATACACATATGGTATATGAGTGTAAGATAATCCCCCAAATTCACTAATCCTCTGTGTAAGACTTAATAAGTCTTAGTCAGAGGCTGCAGTTGAACGGTTTGACGTCAGCGTGCCATGAATATGCATGAGGGCATGCTGACCATAAGTCTTACACGGACCGTGTAAGAAAGCAGGGGGCGTGTCCGACTGCCGAGCAGTCTAAATGTCCATGCTCCTGCAAGTGTTTTAAAACTAAACAAAGCACACATACAAGAGTGAGTCAGCTCAAATGTCCCTGCACCCAACACCACACTCCCTGATATTGTAAACCCCTATCACAGTTCTAAAACGCAAAACATTAAATATATTTTTTTAAATCCCCAAAATAGCTGCCCGTATTTTATTCTGACATGGAAGAGCATAAGAAAAAATGTTAACGCAAATCACACCAAATAGCAATAGAGTAATGGTAGAGTGTTTACACAAAGAAGAGGCATTCATGGTTCAAGTCCCATCACTCGCCTTCGTATTTATTTTTTAAATCAGTATATGAAATAATACCTGACAAATATGTTTAAACATTACCAAAAAGCAGTGAAATGGCCAATGCATCAGTGAACAAAATAAATATTTTAAAGGATCCTGATATAAAATTGCCTGCAGTTAAGCAGCACTTCACCCAGTGCAATAGAGTTGCCCGTAGTTTAATAGCGCTTTACCTAGCGCAATACAGGTGCCCACAGTTTAATAGCACTTTACCTAGCACAATAGAGTTGCCCATTGTTTCATAGCGCTTTACCCAGTGCAATAGAGTTGCCCATAGTTCAATGGTGCTTTACCCAGCGCAATGTGTTTGCGCGGACGTGTGCGCTGCGCCAACAAGGGCACCATTGGGCACTGAGGAGCAATGTAGCGCAAAGTTGCTTAAATGCAGCCACACCCCCTAGCCTGTCTGGATAGTATGAAAATAAAATGAATGACAAGGTTCGAACCCAGGACTCTGTGCATCAGAAGCAAAGTACAGAACCACTAAGCTATGACCACATAGGGTAAACAGCCACTATTAACATTCATAACTTACGAATGGTAGTTTAACCATTACTTAGCAGGTCTGCAGTCAGCCGAGAATTTTACAAAATGGCCAGTCACAAAAAAGTGTGGGAAATGCGGCATATTTAAGCCCCACAGGCGGGAATACACACCATAACTGATTGTAGCTCACATCTGCAGTAAGAATGTCTGGTGTCAGAGAGGGAACACACTTCCAAGTGCAACGTTGGGGCATCGAAGAGTCCATATACATGGTTTGGCTCCTTGTCCACCGTCACGAGTCAAGACTCCTGCAGGATCAGTTCCAAGGGACGGAGTACAAGGCAGAGGCTTGGAACCAGTTAGCTCGTGACCTCACCAGTGCCACAGGCGTTTCTCGGACTGGTGAGCAGGTTCGTCACCACCATGCAGACCTGAAGAGACAAAAGCAGGACCGCCTGAACCAATGGATACTGGAGGCCCGTGGGATGCGGGATGCCCCACAACTGAGTATGTAGCCATGGAATGCAGTATGTAAGAATTGATAATGGAGTATGTGTAACGGATAGGTATGTCTCAATATCCCTTCATTTACTTTACAGCTGCAGGTGACTGTGCTATGAATCAGCAAGCCTATGCTGATAGGCTGCTAAGGCTGCACCACCAGGCAGGTTAGTGATTATTCTGCATGTATTGTTATATAAAATATGGGAGAGAGCATGAAAGAAAGTGTTGTAGTCCAATAATACAGCCATGAAATTGCCTTAATAAGTCCTCTGCATATACTGTCAGATAAAAACGTCAGAGAGGCAGAAAAAGAGTGTAGAAACCCATTAAGAAAGGTAACATATGTCTGGAATAATATCTCTGCAGGCACTGTTATATAAAATAAGTGAGTCAGCCTGAAAAAAGATTGTTCTAACCTATTAATAAAGGTATTATATGTCTTGAACATGTCTGCCATATACACCGTTAAAACAAATAAAGGAGTGAGCCTGTGGAAAAGTGTGTAATGTCATTAATAAAGGTCTAAAACCCAGAGTGTGTCTGTGTCACAGAGTCTGAAATGTTGTTGTACCCTTGCAGTATACAAACAGTACTGTTTGAAAAGGTGCCTACAACCCAGAGTTGTGCAGTCCCATATAAAGTGGGTGATGGAAGTACTAGTAGCTGGGAAACACATATACAGTCCACAACAGGCAGTTACTGGCTGGCATGAATAAGTAAACCTGGCACACGTGTAGCATTTTATTTTTTCCCCAGAAATATATCATGCATTACAATGAGTGAATGTAAAGGGAAAATAGGAAAGCCATAGGAACACATTGCAATAACTACTGTTGTATGCCAGTTAATTCTCTAATTCGAAAAGAAAGTACATACTCCCATGTATCCAGTGTTAGCATTAGGAGGTGTGAGTAAACTTACACACTGAGAAGAGTGCAGTGGAAGAAGCAACAGTCAGGTTTCAGTACAACATGCATATCACTGGCTACAACCCCAGCTACAGATATGAGACATATACCAACCTTTTGATTGAGACAACAGTGTCCACAACAAACAAGCATGGGCCCCACCTTGCACAACTGAAAGGGCTAAGCCTACCTAACCTAGCATTTTATAGCAGTGTCCTACAATCACAGTGAGTACTGCAATTACCATACAGCAGGCTGCATGCAATTACTAAATGGGTAGGCACCAACTGGTGCAGAGGCCATCACATGCACATGTGCAGATACCTAGAAAAGCAGCCTGTACTTGCTGTCCACACATGCAATAATATCATTGCACCAACTGAGAGAGAGAGAGAGACAGACAGACAGAGACAGACAGACAGACAGACAGACAGACAGACAGAGACAAGCAGGCTGTAAGAGACAGACACTGAAAAGAAAGACCAACACACAGAGGAAACCAAACCAAAAAAAAAAATAAATAAATAAAAAAATAAAGCAACAGCTACAACAGACGGAGGTGAGGAATACAAAGGTAAGGTATGTAACAGATATGTATTTGCAGGCATCCAAATGATGTGTCTGAAGGGTACTCTACATACTGTGGGTCATCCATATGTGGCAGTAGTCTGTATCTATATGTATATGCACATGTGCATAGGGCAAAGGACATACTGCAACTGTTAGTGAAGGCTGGGCATATATATGTTGTTGAAGGTTGCTATGTGCACAAATAGGTTGTAGTGTGAGGCATTGCAGACAGCAAGCAGTGCCGGTATATGTCATGTGGTGGTTAAACGCTGTGGGACTGAGCTACAGGCAATGAGGCCTGCTACAGCTATATGGCCTGAGGACAGCAAAATGCATTCTGCACAACACTATGCAATTTTATTACATAACCGTATGTCTCACAACTGTTGCATAATTGACATCCCCACCATGAAAGGTGGGCAGTATATGTGCCTATATGTACAGCAATGGATGTATACATGTATGTGTATGTATATATATATATATATATATATATATATATATATATTGATATATATATATATATATATATATATATATATATATATATATATATATATAGATATAGATATATATATATATATATATATATATATATATATAGATGGACATATATACATGTATAGATATATATATATATAGATATATATGGATATATATAGATATAGATATATATTGATATACATGGATATATATGGATATGTATAGATATGTATTGATATGTATAGATATGTATAGCTATGTATAGATATGTATAGATATGTATATATATATATATATATATATAGAGAGAGAGAGAGAGAGGGACACGGGGTCATACGTACTGCAACAGGTGCCTGTTGACTATTGACCAAGGCATGGACTGAACACCAGTGTTGGTACTGCAGTGCCATACCCCATTCCAAAACACTTTACCCAGTAACTACCACATAGGTGGTAGCCTGCCTAACACTGAAGGTGTCAGAAGGGAACATGGGACACAGGTGGACAGTAGCCTCCCCTTTGATAATCACAGTGCCACACTAGTCTTATAATCTGTCTACTTGGTACGTGTCATCACAAAAGGTGTGTCATCTAGGGAAATATAGGCAGTGTTCCCCTCTACTCATCACAATGCCCCATGTGGTATGTACCTCACATGACAACTACAGCAAGTGGAAAGGCCACAGACATACCTCACAAAGAGTAATACTGCCCTCAAACACATGCCCTATGCAGACTGACTCACAAAACCACAGCTAGAGTGTATTGCATACCGCCCACCCAGAGGTTACCTCTGCCGGACATACAGAGGTATATCACACCCATAGCAGTCGGCCAACCACCATGTCAACACCTCACAATCCCTCTGTGCGACATGACCTAGGGCCCTAATCCTCACCACCTCACTAAACAGCACATGCTGGAGGTACAGGTTCCTATCCACAGATATGCCATACTCTGGACTAAACCACCCAGCATTAACAAACAAGGCTCCTCATTAGCAGACATCATACATACCCCTGATGATTGTTTGGGAGATAGGTAATATGCCCTGGGAGTCACCTCTGTGTATCCGGTTGACAGGAGCAAGGGAAATCACATTACATGTGTGTCAAAGGCCAGGGTAGCATATGGCTAGGCTGCTCTAGGTCCTAGGGCCAATAGCTTATTACCTACCTATGACACAATGCACACACATGTACTCAGTGCAATACCTGCTATGTGAGGTGGAATGAGTGTGACAGTGAATGTGTGCAAGGTCTGTAAAGGTGTGATAGCTTAGTGTGAGGTTGTTTCTGTCATGGTAGTTTGTGTCCTAGGAGTGAGACCAGAGAAAGATGTGTCTTTATTATTCCTGAATTATTATTGCTGAAGCGATACATGTATGCTCAGTAAGTGGTACTGCTGGTGAATCCAGCTCACATATGAACTGTTGTACTACCTGAAGCTGTAGGCCTAAACAGCACAGTATGGTGTACGTTCACATTCCCTGGTAACACTGTCTTGTGTGTTTCCTGTAATCTGCACAGATTACATACCTCAGGCATAGGTATCTGTAAGTAGGGGCACACAGTACTATAAGGTACACAGGTAATGCTCATCTGTGTCAGAATACATTTGTGTGTTGTATGTATGTCTGATGTGTGTGTAATGATGCCTGTACCATGCCCACAATCACATGTGTGTTACAGGGTATGTGTGTGTACCTAGCAACATGTATACTCTGTTACAGCAGGATGCCAGCTATATTAACAACCGTGCACATATGTTAGGTAGGGGTATGGCATCAACAACTAGGGTGGTTTACTGGTAATACTGTAAATATGCTTTACATTCATTGCATTGGATGACATCTTCATGCATTAGCTTGATATATACCCCTGTGGCGAGGTTGTGCATTGTATCCCAAACAGTGTGCCGAGTGCTGGTGTATACTGGTTTGTTATATGGAGTGTGGCAGGCACTGTCAGACAGTTGTGGGCTGAGCACTGATATGTGGTATTGAACGTGTGTATCCTCTGTCAGACAAACAGATGCTATATATGGTAGTTAAGTGATATCTGTACTTAATAATGTTAAGTGTGCCACATGATTTGCTCTTACATATTGTTTAATTGTCTTACAGGGCTATGGCTCATCAATGCAATCCATCATATACAGCTGTGGAGGAACAGGAAATACATAACAGCCTGGTGCAGCACTATACACTGCTGTTTTCCAGGGGCAGCCAGCACCAGCATGAGCGTACTGCACTGTGGCAAGATCTTGTTCATCGGGTAAATGACATAGGCATGCATAACCGGACATATGAGTAGGTACGCCATCACTGCAGTGATTTAAATAGACATGTCCTGCGGCATGCGTCTGATATCCATAGACAACAGCTTGCCACAGGTGGTGGGGTGGCCATACATCCCCCCTCACCAGAGTGGAGGAGCTGCTCCTAGGCGTGGTGGCTCCTGGCCTACAGCAGCAACAGCATCACACATTTGTCATCATGGAGGCCGGAGCTACCCAGCATGATAACATGGAGCGTGCAGGTAATATGCCCTAGCTGTAGACTTCTGTTACCTGTATTGTTAGAATATGCATATGTGAGATGTGTACTGTGTGTTCAGCAGTTGTGCTGCCTATTGTGTGCAATACTGATATTTGGAATAGTATCTGTACACCTGTGACTGTTGACTGTTGTTCTACTGTAGTTTAGCACACTCACAGTAGCAATACCACAGTTGTGGCCACTGACAAACTTTGTCATATTCTTGTAGGTCCCTCTGGTGTGACAGCAGGGCAGACAATACATGCTGGTGATTGTGTTAACACTTTAATATTGGTAATGACATGTGCATGTCATAGCTGAGGAGTAGGCCATGTACACGTAACACACCTACGCATAATGCATGCTGTGCATGTTTGCTGTGAGACATTAAACATCTCAGTAAAGTCAGTAGCTGCCTCAATCACATGCAATGCACAGAGCAGCAGACACATTTGTGGCAACACTGTACTGCACATTGGATATGCATAGTTCCTACAGCTGTACACAACAGAACAAGTTTATCATACGCAGTACATGAAAATATGCTACATTTGGCATTACCACACACCCGCTGTAAGGTCACACTTCAGTATCCCACATGTCATGCACACACACATGATGTACCTCAGAGGTAGAGGCCTATCATGGGGCTGTGCAACACTCTTCAATACATAACACAGTCATGTTAGGCAATGCTCCCTATCGGGCACCTCACACACCCATGTACAAAGTGGCTGTGTAATTGTGAATGTAACCACGCCACTGCAGTTCAGGTACAGCATGCTAGGTGTTGGTCTTGCACACATTAGTAGCTGTGAGTGACCACAAGATGCATGATGATGATGGCACAGGGTACTACACCCCATCCAGTTACAGTGACCACAGTACTACTCATAGCAGTCATTGCTGTGCACCTCAATGTTGTGTGTGTGAAAACATATGCACCTATACACAATATGCATAGCATGCTGTGTGTGTGCTTACATATGCCAGTGTACACAATATGCACAGCAGTCGCCATCCGAACAAAGTGTCACATATATGTCTTGGAATGCTAGTGGGTGTATAGGTCACGTGACACACATTGGGTATGTGTGGTATTTAATGTTGCAGTCGTGTAGCATGACATGCCATGGCTGGCACCGACATATCTGCAATATGTCCCACATTCACCATAACCACTGTACACTGGCCATGTCGAGCATTGGGATTCCTTCTCGTCAACATGCACCTCTCATTCCATGTGTGTACATAGCATGCATGTGCTACACCTGTGCCCACTATTATCTGCTATGGACACAGACACTGTACTCAGACATGGAAATCTATGTGTCACACATATAACACATGCAGCCATGGCATGTATACCTCTGAGTGATGGTGCACAGGGCATTGCAGAGCTGATAATACTTGCACAGCAATGTTGTGTCCAGGTACACATTGTGTTCCAGGGTGTAGCCAATCACTGAACAACTACACAGTTGTATCAAAGCCATGTACACTGCCATGAAATAGGGGTGCCTACACTTGTACTGCATGGTCTTGTGCAACACATATTCTGCATGCTGACACATGTGTGGTGACTGTTTGCCTTGTGATACTGACACCCACTATAGAGTATGTGTTGGATTGCTGGTGTGTGTGTGTGTATGTGCTGTAGTGAGGAGTGTTTATGTCTGCTTGTGTTCATGTGTGCATGTGTGCATGTGTGCATGCATCATGTGCAGACTGTAAAGTGTGTTTCCTGTCTTCCTCTCACAGGTGCTGAGTTAGGGGTGGCCGAAAGCAGCAGGGAACCTGAAGCCACTGCCATGAATAGTGGTGATGATGAGACATGTATTCTGGCACAGGCAGGTTTGACAGGGTCTGTCGTTGGTCCGCCAATCGACAGTACACAGCATTCAACCCCATCTATGCGCACACTCATACTGTCAATACATCCCTCATCACCAATGGCCATAGGTAAGGGACAGCATACAGTTGGCATTGACCAGGAGAGTGTGGTACCCATGGCACTTGCATCCCCTCACAGCAGCCATAGCCAGATTCCTGGAATGGTGCCACATAGGCGGAGGTCCAGGGGTTCTCAGGGGAGCACCGCTGGTCGTATTGCCCCTGGCAGACGTGCCCTCACAGGTCTTACAATGTCCAGTATGTTCTGAGCTGTAATGCAGGCTCAGGCATGTATGGAACGGTACACCAGACAGGGACTTAGGGTGCAGAGGGCTCATTACACCGCTATCAATGACAGGATCCATGACCTTGCCGGTACCATCCGGAATTACACCGAGGTCATTGATAGTCATTGGGGGGAGACAGTAGATGCCCTCCACAATATGTCTTCCATGAGCCAGGACCATGTGGGATGGTTGCAACGTCGACGTGGACGCATGCCAGCAACAGCAACAGCTGGCAGTGGTTCCGGATGGCCCACAGTTCACAGCCACTCCCGTAGTGGCAGTACCAGCCCCAGCCATGCTGGGGCTGGCCTGTCCATTGACCGTCCCAGTAGACCACGTGCATTTGGCTCTGGCCAGTCCCAGCAGGGACATGGGTCCAGCCGTCATACCTCTGCCTCTGATGACAGTACCCAGTCGGGGTTGGTACCCGATACTGTCCGTAGCAGCCCTGCCAGGCACAGGTACTGTGTCCGTGGCTGGAGACAGTGATCTGTACACCCTAGCAGGTACAGTCTGTGGCTGTCCCACAAACTACCGCATATGGCAGCCACATGGTGGAGCTGTTTGCATGCATACACACACACATTAACCAAACAACTAGGGATCACACATGCACACACATTACATCAATTTTGGCCCATGCTGTACTGTTGTCCATCACACAAACACACACGCACACACACACACACACACACACACACACACATATATGTCGATTGGATGGGTCAATGTCAGGCTCTGGTAAACAACAGCACACCCTATGCATATGATGATACCTGTGTTGCCTCCTGTCATCTGTAACACTGATGCAGGAACAGGCTAACATGGTGCTGATGCACAGGGTGACGTTATAGCAGTGTAGCAATATTAGCAAGTTGTCAATGGGAAAGTGTAATGACATCCTTGTAGGTATGTCTGAGCAGGCATTATGCATCAAAGCTCTGATTGTCAATGTAGCATTGTTTACACCACTGTTAGGTCTGAGTATGTATTGTCCACCCATGTGCCACTTGGCTAAAGTGTAATGTTTTGCCAGCATGTGTTAGTGAGTGGACAGTACGTGTGTGATATGTGCAGTACAGATTAGCAAGTGTACATCTGTGAACATGATAGGTGCGCACTGTCTGCATGTACGTGCATGGTGGACACATGGGACGTGTGGCATACCCTGTTGTACACATTGTTAACATCTCATAGTAACTTACAATGGCCAGTATGCATTCTACTACAGTTATGTACTAACATGGGTCCACATGTGTGTATGACATGGGTTGACACAATGCTGTGGGTGATACTGTTAATATCTTTCAATGATTTGCGGTCTGGTAGTATACACAACCTCAACAGCATGTCTATAAGCAATCATTGGATGATGTCCTGACAAATGGCACACAGTTGTAGGGAACTCAGTAACAGTTGGATCCTTCCGGTACTATACTCTAACACTAACCAGTGGTATTGACCGCCACCCATTCCTGGAACCACACCTGTTTGGCATAAAGCCCCCTTAGGTGCATGCAAAAACACTAGGGATGTGTCCATCCACATCTGGAAATGCATGCATTGGCCTACAATGCATTCCCTGGATGGAACACGTATCCTACACAAGGGTATCATACAGACAGATACCTGTTGTCTTATACATGCTGTATAGCAGTAAGCCAGCTATGGCATAGTCATCCACATTTACTATACATACTATCCCGTCAGTACCACATCGATGGTAGACCTCAACATGTATGTTGGGTACCAATGTGTACATACAGCCTCGTGTTATGTCATGTGTCCCTTGGTATCCACATATCCATAGGTATTGTGGAGTCCCTCAGTGTATCACATAAGACATTAGAGGCCTGAATGCATATCCACAAGGCAGCTGTACACCTATACAGACTGTTCATTATTGCCAGTCGTTGTTGTGTATGAACATGTCTGACATATAACCCAGGAATATACCCTCACTCACACTACTCTTTAGTAACTGTCATGGGTGTGTGTGGAACAGATGACCTTGGCCACAGATCACAACAGTGGACAGCCTTGTCACATACATACATATGTGACCTACGATCTGAGAAGCAGTGGCACAACCTGTCAATGGAAACAGATGTATTCATGTAGTATGCAGGCTTCACACCTATGTACTGATTGAGGGGAAATGTACACATATATATTTGCCACGCAGATACCTGATGTGTGCAATGCACTTACTGTTTTAATCATAATATGTCCTACCATAGTAAAACCAAAACCCACACCGCGTTGACCAACAGTGACACACACACACTGTCAGTGTTTGCAGGATTCAAACCCTTACTTAACTATATTATGATACTAGAGACAGCCACTTTAACATGGAGCGCTATTTGCTTTACTGGCTGGTTTCCCTTCTCCTGCTGTATTTGTAGGATGGTGACATCATCAGATTTTCCAAAGAGGAATGTACTTCTTTTAGTGAGTTTTCCCAGTCTCCAAAAAGGGCACTCCTCTCAAAGGAAACTGCACACATACACACCCCCACTCCCACACACACACACACACAGTCAGTGTTTGCAGGATTCCAACTCCTACCTAACTATGTTATGATATTAGAGAGAAACACATTAACACAGCGCGCTATTTGCTTTACTGGCTGGTTTCCCTTCTCCTGCTGTATTTATTGGATGGTGACATCATCAGACTGGACATGGTGATGTGTGTACACTTTGTTTTATGCCATTCCAGGAATGGCCCATGTGGGTCAGCAGGTGTCAACAGCTTGTACAGGACCTCATAATCCTTACATTGTATGATCTATCTGTGGACACACTGACATTCCTTCATATGTCAACACATATTTATGCACAGCTTGTTGGTTTTGTGGATACTACATGTGTCTGTGATGTTGGTAAAGGGCTATTCAAAGTCTATGTGAGACATGTGTAGCTGTGTTCAGTGATGTATGTCCTGGGTGGCTGCATTGCAAACAGTCTAGCATGTTTGGGAACCATGCTCCGCACATGAACATACCACAGTTGGTAGGGTTGTGTGTATGTCAGCTTCCAATAGCTCTGTTTAAGACTTCAACCATGATGGACTCCATGACCTTGCAGATCAGACTTCATAGGCGTACTGGACTGTACTTCCCATGGTGTGTTGTGCACCAACACTTGAGGAGAGTGCCATATGTTGCTGTAATACATTCAACGGTTCCACATCCTGTGTAGGGAGTGAGGCTCAGCTGACTGTTTAGGTGCAGGACCTGTTTGTTCTGCAGTTTATGCTTGACACATATTGGGAATCAATGTATTCCACTTGCTGTCATGCTTTTGGCATTGGGGGTAGCTGCTCATCCATTCTACATGTGATATCTCCTGGTATGATGATATGGACTATCGTCAGTGGGAGGTGGGTATGTATATATAGGCCTGTCTGTCAGGATGTCGGCATTGTCAGTCAGGTACAGTTGGCCCTGACTCAGGACATATATGGGTGTACATTGCTATTTATGATATAGCTGAAGGAGGTGTCATTATTCAGTCTGGACTCCTTCTCAGCTACTCTTTACAAAACATCAACGAACCTGAGCACTAATCCCTGTTATACTCTTTTACACACTTAACACCCTACTGATCCTTTGTGATCAGGCTACAGAGTATGTCATCATAATATCCTGGCATGTCCAGGGGTATGTTTCATGTGTGCTCTTCAGTCCAGCTGGTGAATATTGTGATGTTGACACAATGTCACATCTGCCTCATGTACACTTGTAATAGGCGACACTTATTGTCAGACACACTGACGTACCACTCACCAGCCCAAACAAGGGAATAGTCACTTTGGGCTGTCTGTTGGGTGCCAGGATCTGCCACATAACACATGCAGTCAGGTCACTCCAAAGCAAGTACAGGACTGGCACCATCATTGTCCATACTGGTGCGTAACACCTCAGACGTTACTCCCTGGACCACATGACATGATACATGGAGGAACACTCTGATCATGTATCCCAGGCCAGTATGACCCTGACCTTGTCTAGCATCTTACACCCACCAATTATGATGTCACAGTATACAGACAAACATATCACGTTTAACAGTTGGCTAACAAATTGGTGTCATTCATAGGGGATACAGTGTCTGTCAGCCTGTGGTGACATGCTCGGCATACCACGTAGCTTCACTATGGACAGCTTGCACCTGTCACCCTTGGACTTTCGAATGCTGGCTAAGGCTCTTGCTATCAACATAGTGCCTTTCTTAAGCAGGGCTCAAAAGACAAACCCACCCCATAGACATTACAGGTTAAATGAAACTAAGGGTAATGCTGCTCAACACCAGATGTGTTACCCGCATATTGCGGCCACTCAGGACTGTCCTCAGTATGGAGGATAGCGATATCTGTGCACTAACAGATGCCTGGTTCAGGCTCAGTTATGCACAACAGCACTACCAGGTTATGTTTCATACCATGCTTTCTGACCACAAGACTTGGAACAGACAACACAACTAGGGGGAGTATCCATATACATCACAGATACACACACCTCTGGGTTAGTAGCACTGCACAAAGCGTCACAGATCATACATATACAACTACCATTGTGCAAAACTGCCTTTCAGTTTGTTGCCTGCTACAGACCACCCTCCCAAACTCAGGAACCACACTCGGCTTTCATGGGAACTATGGAGAATATGAAGGTCTCCACAAACACCATTATATTGGGTGACTTCAAATACACAATTATTGACTGGGGATACTACTCAAGCCCCAACACACTCGCCCAACAGTCGCTACAATTTGTAGACTCATATGCTATGGCACAACCAGTCAGCAAAGCCACAAGGGGGAATACATATTGGACCTGATCATCACCAACATGGGGACTCTATGTTCCACACCAGTGATATACCCCTCATTGGTAAGGTCAGAACATACATGTATCTCACTGGACATACATATACCCTCCACACACCCATCCTGGGTAATCTTGGTGAACTTCTCATGAGCCAACGTCTCACTTCACCAAAGCAAGGTGGTATCCCTCAGAGACCCTAAGACAGTGGCAAATACAGCTCAGACTGCTGAATCCTTTACATACACATTCTATGGACACCTAGTGGAGTGCATGGATTGTGCTATCCCAATTAACAACAGGACTCACTCCTCCAATGGCAGGGGACCTGTCTTGTAGACCCCAGCCATTAATAAGCTGTACAATGTCAGGAGGAAGCTACTACATGATAGAGCACAATCCCAGATGGGGAAGGCATCTGTGATCTGTACTAGCAGACAGCTACAGTAACTCATGAACTTTTCTAAGGGCCACTTCTACCAGACAATTGCACCAGACACATAGGACTATCACACGGCCTTCTTCAGTTATGTCAGGAACCTGGGTGGACACTCACTGATATGCTGTGAGTTACTGCATACTGACTAAACTTACCCTGAACCACTGGCATTGCCAACATCCTGGCAAACAGGTTCAGTGCAGATGTCTCCACCCCATCCCCCCTAAGGAGCAACTATCCATCCCAACAGAGTGTAACCTCCCTGACATCACACAGTAACAGGTGAGTGCTGCCCTCCCCAAAGTGTACATCACAGCATCAATGGGACCAGACGGTGTCCCAGCCTGCATCTTACACGAGCTTCATGACAGACGTAACCCTTACATTCAATATCGGAGTTACTACAGGATATGTACCCAAGGAATGGCGTACAGCGACAGTGGTCCCACTCCATAGAGTTGGTGCCACAATGAACTACAGACAATATTGCCCTATAAGCCTAACTAGCCTGTTCTGCAAAGCTATGGAGAATACTGTCATGGGACTCATACACATAGACATCGGGAACCTACAGTTACTGTGTCCTACACATTTCTGCATTGTTGTGGGCAGATCTTGCCTCCTGAACCTGTTTGTATACTTTAAACGGTCAACAGGTCCATCGACATAGGGGCGGTTGTCCACACAGCCTACCTGAACTTTGCAAAACCCTTCAACACAATAACCCACTGGGCCATTATGGATAGGCTCACCAGTGTCGATATGTACACATATCTCACACGATGGATTGCTACTTGGATCAGGGATAGCACCCACATGGTCAAAATTGCAGGTGCCATGTTTGACTATACACCAGTTACACGTGGCATCCCACACGGCTCGGTCCTGGGACTTCTCTTGTTCAGTATATATTTGTCTGACATACAGGCTACCACAGGGGGAATATGGCTGACCATGTTCGCACTTGACTGCAAACTGGGTGCCATAATCAACTCTCCAGCTGCTGCATGCATACTCAAACAGGGTCTCACAGAGATGGATGACTGGTGCCTGAGCCATGGCATACAGCTAAATGCCATTAGTTGCATAGTCATCCCCTTTGGGAATAACAACATGCCCACACATTACCACATAGGTAGTACTCCATTACATACAGTAGGAGTTGTTAGGGGTTTGGGGACATGACTTGTTCGTACTGTCGCCTTTGACAATCACGTTGCCAAAGTGGTTGGACAGACCTTCTATATAGGCCACCTTATCCCATATGGTTTCACATCTAGATAGAGTGAGGTCATTGTGACCCTATACTCATCACAACCATGCTTGCTTACAATGCCACATTTGGGGTGTACCTTACCTGACACCTGCAGCAACTGTACCGGCCACAGAAGTTCCTCACCAAGCAGATCTAGGGACTCACACGGATGCCCTGCACAGTTCGGATGCAGTAACTCCAGCTCTACTCAGTCGCTTACCACCTACTCGGATATGATGTGTGCCTGTTGTTTACAGATATACCCAACCTAGAATTACAGGACATGCTCCACCTCAGGATATCCGACTCCCTTGGAGCTACACACTCTAGGGACATATACCTCAGCACAGATGTTAATAGGACATGCTGGAGGGACAGATTCTTATCCCAGAGGCTCCACTCACTCCGGATTGTAATCCCAGTTTCACATAGGCAGAGCCACCCACTGACCACCTACAGGAGACATCTTGACAATTGTATGGGTGATCGTATATTTACCCCTGGGATATCTTCTGTGTCCCTGCTAGACAGAGGCACACTAGCCTAAACATACATGGGCTATCTTGTGTGACCTACTATTCACACGCACAGTGTAGTAATCTGACAGGGTTGCGAATGCCAAACACACTCTGGCTCGGCTTGTACATGCCCTAGGTCAGATAGCCTAGTATCGACCTCTGAACCTATGCTAATGTTCAGAATGCACAATGTTTATTGCTGATACTGTTTGCAGGTCTTTATCATCTTTGCTTTTCCAGCTTCAATGAACAACTTAGGTAGCTGCAGAACATATTTGATTATGACAGGGTTCCACTATATTATATATGTGTCTGTTGTCATATAACTGTGTACAGAGGGCGGATTGCTGGATAGTGAGAGGTTCCTGGGTCAACACATGCAACTGCCAGATATGTGTGGCCCACTGCTGTACTCAGACATGGCCTAAGTGTGTGAGCATGCCCAGTTCAGGCTTTCCATGTTTTGTTGCCTGACATTTGTCTCATTTATTAGTGTATGAGCATGCCCAGTGTGACCTTTCAGTATGTTGCTATCTGAGGTCCACTACATTTGTTGATGTGTGTGAACATGACCAATATTAACATTTATACTGTGTGTGTTGGAAGTCAGGTTCTGTTCTTACTGCAGGACTCACCTTTGTGTCATAACTCAACAGAAATTATGCTGTGCCTGCAGGGTTTCCATGAGATACTTTGCATAGACTTATCAACATTCCTTCATACAGGCTGACCACTGCAATACTGTCATGGTTTAGTGGTTCAGTACTTTAACTATAGTGCACAGTATCCTGGGTTCGAGGTCCATCACTGCTTTATATTTCCATACTGAGCAGACCAGACTGCTTAAGGGCCAGTTAAGCAAATATGAGCATGTTGGCTTTTGTTCAGCTATGCCCTACTTAGACCAGGCTTGTCCAACATTGCTCAATATTCACCAACATTGCTGGACATTGCCCAATATTACTCAACATTGACCACAGTTGTGCTAGTTAGTGTGTACGATTTTGTTTGCATATACTACATGGTGGTAAATGCTGTTTAGCACTGCTTTATATTGCTTAGCACATGGCAATCATGCCTTAGGTGGTGCTGCAGGGCTGCCTATGTCGGATGCACATACTACACTCCCTGTACATGTTTGAAAGCAGGTAGTGTCAACTTAGGCATCCCTTTTACTATATGTGTGAGTCAGAGAGAGGCATCATTTCCAGAGTTCCTACTGAGCCAGTGTATGTGCTATGCGTTGCCTCTTTGCCAAGGCCAAAGCATACTGGGCATGCCTCCTTCTGCCTACTGGGGCAGGCTCAGGTTGTTCCTCCTCCGAGTCACGATCTGCCTGTGATGGCCTTGGCAATGGTGGGGGGTTGTTTGGCACAGGCCTATGCTGGTCCTGTTGCAGCTGTTTCCACAGGATCATATTATGTAGCATAGCACATACCATGACAATTTGGGTACATGTAGTTGGTTAGTACTGCAAGGCTCCACCAGATGTGTCCAGGCACCGGAACCATGACTTGAGCAGTCCAAACACATGCTTGATTACATTACATGTCTGTGCGTGTGCCTCATTATGGCGTTGCTGTTCAGGTGTGTGTGCGTTTCTGATGGGTGTCATCAGCCACGGCTCCAGTGCATAGCCAGCATCCCCCACTAGGTGACTATGTGGGATGTCCCCACTGGCAAATGTCTGGTACAGCTGCTTCAGATGCCAGATATGGGAATCATGGTAGCTGCAAGGGCAGCCAGCACACACATTCAGTATTATGTCCTGGGCATCACACACGACCTGGCAGTTGATGGAGGGGAAGCCCTTGCAGTTGAAGTAGACCCTTAGCCGCTCGCTGGCTGGTGCTTTGATGCGTATGTGCGTGCAGTCTATTGCACCTACTACCTCAGGGTATTCCGCTATTTGCTGGAAGAGATGCATATTGCTGGCCAATACCTCATGGGAATTGGGCAAATATACATGATCACCAACATGTGCTGACATGGTATCCAGGAACTGGTGCAGTACCCTGGATGCTGATGCCTGTGATATCCCCATCATATCACCAGTTGGTCTCTGGAAGGTACCTGTTGCTAATATTCTTAGGCCAACACATACCTTGGTTTCCACTGGGATGGGTTCCCCTCTGTTGGTTCTGTGTGTGAGGCATGGCCTGCACAGCTCAACAATTTGCTGCAGGAGGTCTCTGTCCACTATATAGCGCTCCACTATCTCCAGCTCATGTAGCCCCTGGTAGGTTACCCTGGGCCTGTACACTCTTCTCCGTCTCCTCACTGTGGGTTGTCCAGCAGCATTTCCATTGTCACCTCCTTCAGCATGTTGCATATGTCGCCTTATAACAGCAATGGCAGCCCCTAACATTTCTTTGTCTCAGTAAAGCTTTTTCAGTTTTCACTTCTATTAGCTTACTGCAGTGTCTGTTGTGAGAAACATAATGGACTGTTGTTTTCAGAGTTTTAAGTGCTAGGCTGGGCTGGGCTAGTGTACTGCCTGTGTAATTGCCTGATTCTGATTGTTTTCCCCTGCTAGCTCTGCTAGTACTCCCTGGTAGCTTCCTACTATTTGTTATGCTTCCTTTTTCCTTTCTGTTTCCTCGGGGGGCAGCGCCGCGCATACAAGCACAAACACGCTCACAGCAGCTCACATGCACGCACACATGCTTACACAGACTAAAACTTGCTTATTCGGGTTAAAACACGCACACACCAGCGCAAACGCACTTACAACTCTTTAAACAGCCTTATACATGCTTACTACGGATTAAATGCGTGCACTCATGCTTACACACGTGTACTCTGTCTTACTCGGATTTACAGGCGTGCACATGCACACATATCCGCTCAGCAAGAAACTTTGGTGTTATCCACGGCATACACCTTCCATTTCTTGCCTTTACCTAGCCTACCTGTTGACACACCTCTTTCCATGATGTGTAAATGACAGCTGACACATGCCACTCTGCTCCAATGAGCTTCACTTCTTTCATACATACCTCACTCGTGATGTCACCTATCTTCTACTCTGCTACTCTCCTTATCCTACTCCTACACTCCACTGACTGTGCTCATTTGCTATGTAAACTTGTGATTCACTATCCTAACCCTCCTTTGCATAGGATTACCTACTAATGCTTGGTTACATCTCTTAGACTGAGCTTCCCCCCTTAGTAACTTCTACTCAGTGGCCATGTTGTCTTCAGCCTGCCATTCCCTTGCATTGTACATTAACAATTTAAATAAGATCTACATTTGTGGGTTTTAATTTTTAGTTTTCTGGTTTTTAGAGTGCAGCCCATTTGCGAGGCGTTGCGCTACTCTTAAACATCAGAAATCGGAGAAAAAAAAAATATATTATTTTTTTTTCATATTGCATCAGGAAACATTACCAATGGCCATATATTTGGCCATTGGCATGCTTCCTGCACTGGATGCAACCTTTATTTGGAGCTGTCACGGCTCCGTTTTGCTATTTGCAGAATGGTACTCAGTTGTCAACTGAGTACATTTCTGCAAATAACACTGCTCTTACTCGGACAGGTTCGGGTTTCCTGAGCTGCAAATCTACCTCATTTGCATGCCTTTCACCTGCAATTGAGGTAATTTGCATATCCCAGCCCTGTCCGTGTAAGAGCCGTTTTAGGAGCTCTCTTGCACGCCCCTGCAGGCTGTTCCTGGATCGCTCGTCGGACATGATGGCTGCATGGAGTCTTACTCTACTCTTAGACTCCGTGCAAGCCATCGTGAATCTGGCCCAATATCTCACATTTGCAAAGAAATCAATAATTTTACTCAAGCATTATGGTCAAATAAATGTAATATATCTAAATCATAAATTTTATTTAATTCTCCAATTCCTGGAATTATACCTAAGATTCAAGTGCCTCTTCTTTGGTCTATTCTAGCAATTGCTAGGAAAATAATAACTAAGAACTGGGAAATAAAACTACTCCATCATGTAATAAGATTACTAACGTAATAAAAACTGTTTGTAGGAATGAATTATTAATGATATAGATAAGAACATAAATATTATGCTTTCTTATAAATCTTGGCTTAAACTTAATGAATTGCTTGAAAAATATTGATTGTTTTAAAAAATAATTATAAAAATTAAAAAATATATATATATATATATATATATATATATATATATATATATATATATATATATCTTACATATATATTATTCATGTTATGGATCTCTGTATATATTTATTTGCTTGCTTAGTTATATTTTTCTGTTTTCTGTGTTAAAATTTTAATAAACTGTTTTCTATATAAAAAATGTTTTTAACCAGCAGCAAACAAACATCTCCTAAAAGTCTTAATTTTCTAATATGATTATGTATATAAGCAGAGTATGACTAATAATAAAAACAGCATTTAATTCAATTATTTCTATTTCACTCAGTGTATTATTTTTTTCTGGGACCATGTGAAAGGCTTGTTCATTGCATAAAGAGGAAGATGATGCTTGACATAGAGACGTCTATATGCTAAGGGATGTCTGACAAAGAAGTATGCAAAAAGCACACTTGTTTGAGGAAGACGATTGCTATGCACAGACAAAAATACTTTCTTCTGAGGTGCCACACCATTGAAACTGTTATTCTAAGTATGATATTGATTTAGCCCCTTTATAGGTGCTGTGGGGCTTTGCTTCCAGGAAATAAATAGGCTCACTTCATAAGAATGAAGTAGCACACTCTTTGATTTGTGGCAATTTCATGCATATATCAGTATATGTAGATACTGGGCATGTGATTCAGGACACCATTGAGCTTCCAGCTGTTTTTACATCGTCATAGATAATTGTCTCGTTAAGTGACATTCTCAGAGACCCATATTAAGTAAGTACAGTTTATGAGAACCAAACCCTTTATGACACTCTTGCCCTAGACTTCTGTACAAAGGCAACAGTTATGGCAGTGGTGGCAGCTGGTTAAATTACACTTGTGATTAAACTTTAAAAATGCATTTATAATCAGCCTAGCATAAAGATTTCAAAATGCTGGCAACCACTGAAAATTTAGCATTTCTGAAACCCTGGTTGATAGATATGGCTGACAGCGTTCAACAAGAACTTGATAATTCTTTTATATTTTGAAATCATGTGGGCTTTCTTGCCTCCTGTTTTGTCCCTTACTCTTACTGTGTGCAATCAGTTTTTGCTGAACATTTTACAAAGCATTCTGCATCCACTCCAGCTGTTGTTTTATACTTCCTCTGTAAATGGGCACTAAAGGCACACATTAAGCATGTATGAAACAGTTTATGTGAATGACTAATGTAATGCTTTGGGCTTGTAATCTTGATCACAATTGCAAATATAATCTATAAAACATGCAAACAATTGCACAACATGTCTTTAACTCTATTGAAAACTCCTATTTTAATCCAAAGAAAGCCAAACTCATTTTATTTTCCCCAAATCACTTACCCATGAGAAACATAACTATAAAATCACATTCATAAACAATACACCGATTGAAGTAGTGCCCGTACAAAACTGCTAGTGGTCACAGTAGATAACAACCTCAAAACATACACAGCAATATAAAAAACTCACAAAAATTAAGGAATGCTATACAAAACCAAAAAACTTCCTTACTGCATCCACCAGTCAGTATTGCAGCTTACATAGATACCTCCCTTTCTGTTATAGGGTTCTCCCATCATGACTAACCTTCAGGCCATCCTAACATCTAAACTAGAACACTATTACAACAAGGTAACTAGAACTGTGGTTAATACAAGTCAAAGAACACATCATTGTCCTTCTCTAAAAACTCTGAATCAACTAGAATTATCCCACCAGCTAAATTATACCAAACTTTACTTACATAAAATTACATATAATTCCACATTCTGCACAATTGTAAGTACAATTCTCCACCACTACCTCCCTAATTGTCACCTTCAATCTTCTGACAAAAATCTACTCGACATCTATAAGCTTTATAAAAACAGCTGTCAAAGTTTGTACTCACACTGTGCAGCAAAAGTCAAGAATACAATCCCTGCACCAATCAGGGCACTACATAGCATGCATTAATTTAAGCTGCAACTAAAATAATTCTTCTCTGACTCCTGGCTTTGCACATGCAGCTTTCCTAGCTAATAATTTCACTCCTACTCATTTAATACCTTTGTATAACCCATCTGTCATTCTTCTTGTTTTATTTCTCTTCCTTCACTCTTAATCTTGCTTTTAATCTGTTTCTCCCATCTCTCATATCTACTCCACTTATCACCACTAACAAACACTTATTTCTCACTCTTCCCTCCCTTTCTTGCTTATCCTTCAGCAATCAGTTGCTGTTTCTTATATCCACTTTTTTATTACTAGGCCTCCCACATCTGATTATGATTAGTGGCACAATGGTTACACAGCATAGTCAGTATAGCCTGTGTTTGTGCATTGCTTTCCAGTGATATACATGGCAAATATGCCACTGTGTGTGTTGTTCACTACATGTACAGGCTGCCACTTGTGTCAGATGCTCCACCCCCCCATCCTTCCTACAGTACTGCGTGTTGTTTCTTTTTGATATTAGACTAGCCTCACTTACAGAGTGGAATTATCATCCATGTACTG
>NC_056727.1:414953434-415015934 GCF_019279795.1 Protopterus annectens | reverse complement strand
GTAATGTTGGATATTCAGTTTCAAGGAACTTATACAGATCTAAAGTTAACTGATCGCTCTTAACCATGTCATCCAACATGGAGCTAATCATGTATCTAAGGACATCTACCTCATTCATTTTGATGGCAGTATAATACCTGACATCACTCAACATAATTTTTATTGAGTGTTGATATTTATCCCTGTCCATAATTAACTCTGGCCTGCCTTTGTCGGCCAGTCTGATAATTATAGTATTATCCTCCTGCAATCTTTTCAGGGCTTTTCGCTCCTTAAAGTTCAAATTATATTTATTCCTGTACCTGCTCTTATTGTCATGCTTATTATGAAAACATTTATATAGGACATCCCCCACTAATTTATAAAAGGCTTCAACCAGTGGATGATAGTTGGGTGTATAAAGACTTGGTCTCTTGAAACTTCTACCTTAATCATGCACATTTCCACCGAATTCTAGTTTCAACATCACACTCCTGCTAAACATTTTAACAGCAATTAAAACATCAGTAACATTGTCATAACATGTGGGAATAAAGTTCAATCTTTTATTCAAGACAGAGCATTCATCATTCTCCAATTCACGTTTTGAAATATTCCAAACTAAACAATCCCAGTCTGATCCCACATCTTTTTCAGAGTGGTTGGATTGCCTCTCAGCTGAATATTTCCATTTCTATCTCCCTCAACTGATTGATCGTGTTCTCCTCATCCCCCTCTCTGTAGAAATGGGCAAAGGGAACTGAGGAAACTCCTTAGCACCACAATGTCCATTGTCCGCACTTGTGCTGGCCATTGCAACCTGATTAATCCTCGGCCATACATCTGCTTGAGCTGGAACCTCATTCTCCATAACTGACATATGGGTGGGGGGGGCGTACTCTCAGTATCTCTAACAGTTGTTAAAGTCTCTGCCATACTAACTGTATTTATATCATTAATCATAGTTTGTGTTTCATGCAAACCAATCACATTCCCATTGTCTCCTGGGTTAACATTGTGCAACCTTAATTCAGCACTAGCTCGGGGTAGATTGAGTGCTCTGAAACAAAGGTTTGAGAAGAGAGGCTATAGCCAAAATGAAGTAGAGAAAGAATTACAACAAACAAATTTTCTTAGATCAGGGAGAGCAAGTCCTTTTTTCTCTGATAGCATAGAATATGAGGTAGCAGATAGTGAATGGATACATGATTCTGTGATTAGGATACCAATGTTTTATACCATGGATAATAGAAAGATTTATGAGGTTATTGATAGACACTGGGGGGTTCTTACCACTAATTCTGACATTAGGGATACTGTGGATGATCGACCCAAGTTTAGGTTCAAAAATAAATTGAACCTTAAGAGAATTCTCTGTCAACCATTTGACAGGAAAGACCATGAAGTGGGTTCGGGTACGATTTCATGTGGACAGTGTAATTTTGTGAGTACATAGATCCCAGTGAAAGGTTCATTCACCCTGACACAGGAAAGTGTTATAGATTCACTGTTGCAGCAGGTTGTGCCACCCAACATGTGGTTTATCTTGCTGTATGTGACACCTGTCGGTCTTTTTATGTTGGGAAGACCGACAGAATGCTTAGGCATAGAATAAGAGAACATCTTAATGGCATAAGAGTGGGATTACCCACAAATGCACTTGTGAAACATATTCTTATGACAGGAGAAAATCATGCTTTTAGATTTATGGTCATAGATACAGTAAGGCCACATGCTCAGGGAGGAGATATTAGAAACTGCACTGAGGGAAGGGAAGTGAAATGGATTTTGAGGTTAAGGGCGGACAGAGGCAAAGGATTATGAAAGAGCCTCATTGAAGCCCTTCCTTAAATCCAGGAGACTGCACATGGGTTAAAATTTTCTGAATAATAAAACATAGTTTATACACATCATTCCATTAACGTTTTGATAGTAAGCATCACATGCTCTATCAAGGTTTAGAATGTGGTACATTATTGTAATAATAATAGGTTTATGCATACTGGCGTTTTCACTATGATAGTTGTCTATCTGCAATACATGCCTTTATATATATATATATATATATATATATATATATATATATATATATATATATATATATACATGCTTTAAAAAGGTGATATATGCATTAATGACAGTAAGTTTATGCATGTTTGCATTTTAATCTTGACAGATGTTTATTTGTAATATATACTTTTGATATGTACATCTTTGAATGTAATTTTTGACTTATTAACATCAGTCAATGTTTTAGTATTTTTATTGCTGCTACTAATCTTTTATTCACCTTTTAATGAGGTATATGACATTAAAATTGTTATACAAGGCTTTGCTGTTCACTTTTGAATAAGTGGCGTTGTCCCTTTATATTTTTGAAAGTTGAAATAATGAGTTCAATGTTTCGATTGGTTGCAGAACAGTATAATAGGAAAGAGGGAAACATTGTATGGTATCTTGATTTTGGTCTGAAGAAGCTTTATGCGAACGCGCTTACCAGTGTGCACAATAAAGAACGTTTTTATCTTAAGGACTGCTTCTGTGGATTTATACATTTTTGTGAGTTGCATGGTTGCTACCACTGTTTGGATTATTCCTGCTGTTTTTATTGTTTTATATTTCTACAGTGGTGCGTTTACCCTGGAGAGTTTTTGGTGGTACTGTTTTATAATAACATGTGTAATGCTCACAAACCTTAAATTTGCAAGATCTGTACTGATATGTTACAGATAGAATAGTGGTGTGTATAAGATAAGCAGGAGGAATTTAAGAAAAACAACAAAGTAAGGTATTAGAGTAGATAAGCAAGTCTGAGTGGTAACACAGAAGTAGTGATAGAATGGTAATTTGGTTGTGCTATTTGAAGGTAGGTATAGTAGTTTAAGAAGTACAATAAAGTGAGTTATTAGAAGGGGATAAGCAGGCTAAGTGATTTAGAGCTTTAGAGAAAGCTATAAGAAAGTTGATGAAGTATGTAAGAGGGCTATGTCATAAATGAGAAATAAGGAGCATCCCATATATATACATACATACATACAGAGAGACTGAGAGATACAGATATATAGATATATATGCTCACTATTGAAATTCAGCCTTCAAAATGCCAAGTGCCAATATGATGAAAAGATAGGTGGTAAATTCGGGAGAAGAGTGAATCTCGAACATCGCTCTTCTCCTTTAAAAGGTTATACATATGCGTGCACACACACACACACACACACACACACACACACACGTGTGTGTGTGTGTGTGTGTGTGTGTGTGTGTGTGTGTGTGTGTGTGTGTGTGTGTGTGTGTGTAAACATATATATGGGTTTACTGCACCTTATTGAAAACACCCAAAGTTGACTGTCTAAATATTGAGCACGTATGGTAAAAACATGGAAGTCAACACCACACTATGCACACACTGAGAAACAGCCTCAGTGCATGCAATTTCAAATTTTTAAAACACTATAAAGCATATTTTTTTGCAAGGGGAAGCTCCCATCACTCCCCTTGTGGGGAGCTGCATCCACCACATCCCCTGCGAATTAAATACACTAACTCGGAGTGGAATATTGTTGATCTTGCAAACCTGTTGATCAACCACCTAGTCAACCATATTCAGTTGATTAGACTGCTATTGATATTACGACTGACTCAAGATTTTAACTGCCTCTATATATATATATATATATATATATATATATATATATATATATATATATATTAATATTTTTATACATACACACAAACACACACACACATGCGTGCAAAAAGACACACACACACACATACACACACACACACACACACACACACACACACACACAGACAAACACACACATACACACACACAAAGACACACACATTGCCATGCAGGGCATTGGTATAGGCAGCATGTATCTACCCATTATAGGCTTCAGTAGGCATACACCAAAAAACATAGGATATATATAGTCTTGGATTCAAATTATACTTAGCAAACATGGGTTACTCGGTTTACAAAAATTATATGTGAAATCTGCACTTGCGATCGTAGAGTAATTTCACCTGTATTAGCTGAAGAATAGCTAAAGTGGGGATAGGTGCTTGTATTAAAAGACTGCATTCCTTTGGGCTCTCATAGTGATATCTCGGAACATGTCTTTACATATTGAATATAGTAACATCTGGACCAGCAGGCCAATGAATATTGTATAATAGTGGCTACCCAATCACCTATTATTTATTTATTTAGTAGCCTAATAACTAAATGAACACAGGTTGCTCAGTTTAAAGATTATATCTAAAGTCTGCACATGTGGTTGTAGGTTTAAATGCAAAAAAAAGGAAATGCATGCAAGTAATAGCTGATATACTAAAGACTGCACTCCTTGGGGCTTCCATAGTGGAGTCTTTGTTATACCAATTGCTATAGTCACTGAAAACAAGCTGAAAGCTTTATTTTAGTAGGGTAATAACAGGAACTGTGCCTGTCATATTGGACTGCATTATAGGCTCTCACTGCAGTTATCTTGATTGTGTTTACCCAAGCAGAACTACGTGCATTTTTAATTGTATGCTACTGACTCTTGTTGTATGCTGCTGATATCCAACACTATAACTCTGTAGATGATCATTTTCTGTTTAATAATATTGAAAATTGTCTTGTTGAAAAGTCATTCCTGCTGCATTTATTCCCTGTTTTTTGCTACTTATTGCCTACTGCTGACCCTTGCTTAAATTGCTTCTTCTTTCTCCTGTCATAACTTCTGTAATTCCCACCTGTCCTACCACCTTTCTCCCCATGCTCTTCTCCAATCTATATATTAATTCATCCTAATTATGCCTTGACAGGTCATAATCTTCTCCTCTGTTCTTACCTTTTCCTAGGATAAAGATCCTCACAAATCTCCTGGCACCAACAACCTCATTATTACTGGCCACAAGTAACAGACACTATCTATCTAGACTATGGACTCCAGCAAACAGCTACATCTCACAGGCTACTAGCATATGTTAAAGGTGTTTTTTCTGAATTATTGCTTATGGTTCATAGCTCCTCATAGCTGTATCAGACATCACCCCTCCCCCTGCTACTCCCCACTACATTCCCTCCTTCCTTGCTCAAGCTATTAGATGTGGCCTATCCTCCTTACTCTAGTTTACTCTGCTCTCCTCTCAGCACTATCATCCTTCCAGCTATAGTTATTAAACTACCTTGTACACTGTATATTTAACCTTCACCCCACTGTTTTGGCCCTGCTCACCTCTACATAGTATTTTTAATTATCTTTGAATTTCCCCATTAATTTTCAACTTCTCACCCTGACTATACTACTACTAAATGCCTACTAACAAGCTTTTTCTCTCGATATAGCAAATTGTGTAGTTAATATAGTTCCCTACTGAATCAGTATAAAATGTCTTCTAATAAATAGCTCTCTGCTTATGGATTGTTTTCTTCACTCTCGGCCAATATTCGAGTCTTTCTCGTCCCCACACCATTTGCCCCACACTCCATTCAGGTTCACTCTGCTCCCCTACCCTACAGCCAATTCCCACCCACCCCCACTACAGCTACATTTATTTTTAACCAAACCACACCCACCACACCTAATTATCCAGTCACCAGCTTTATTGCTTAACAAGCCACATACAGCTCACTACCTAACTACCCTCCCCGTAAAACCATTAACTCACTCCTCCATCTACCTCCACCAACATATCATCACCCAGCCTAATGTAATCTAATCTTAGCACACATCCACTAATAACATTTGTAACTAAAAAAGTACAACTAACTCCCTCTATCCTACAATGTGTTACTGTTACACACTCCTCTCCCCTTTTTACTAATCATAGCCCTATACCTGACCTCCTATCACAATCAGCTAATCACTAAAACATTCTCTCCTACCCACCTTTTCCTCTCTCCTTCCCACACCACATACAGAACCATTTCCATATCACCATATATCCTTAAAAGCTCCAGTGAAGAACTTTTTACATACTGATATTCACAACAACCAGCTACTGTCTATCTAACTCACAAATACTCCAGACTGATACCCAAATGTCTACACCCATCCCTACATAAAATATCTCTCCTCAAACAAGGCAGAGACATCCACCCTATCCCAGTTCATAAACCAGGTCCTAAACCAACTCATCAAACAATCAGCACACCATTCACCCCCATCTCCCAGATCTTCAAAATTGTATGACTTAATAGCTCTGACCTTCTACTAGTCAATATGAATCTGAGGAGCCACACAAACAAAGTACATGACTTTCATGTTTTCCTTTCCCTATACTCCCCTGACATAGCTGTAATTAGCTAAAGCCTCACATAACAGGCAATGAAATTCTAACCCCAGGTTATAACATCCACAGGCTAGATAGAGTGCACAAACGTGGTGGCGGTACAGCTGTAATCTATAAAAATAAACTAAAAGTTGAATGCATTGAACTAAACCCACCAGAATTCAATGACACTGAAATATTAATTACCCATCTCAAAATTAATCCTCAAAAATATATAATCATTATTTCAATCTACATCCCACCTGGGAACAAACTTTCCACAACTGAAACCTTTCTTCACTGGTCTTTCTCTACATTTAATCAGGAAACCATAACAATGGGAGACTTCAATATGGACTGGCTCACATGTGCCACTGACAACCCCTCAAATTTTATAAACCTATACGGATACACCCAACCTATGCAATACCCAACCAGAATAAACAAACACAGCAAAAGACTGTCAACACTTGACTGGACCTTAACCAAAAAAAATATCACTAGCCTATCAGGTTGCCTCCCTGATGGCCTCAGTGACCATCATTGCACCTATCTTCATAGGCAATGTCTTTACTCCCGCCAAAATGCCACATATAAACAAATTTGCAGCAAAAAACATTTCTCACCTGATATTTTCATATCACTCCTCCAGCAATGCGGCTGGACTCCCCTAAAGCATTTCCAACTTGAATCTGCCATATAATACTTTAATACCAAATTCTTAAACATACTAAACACCCTAGCACCTTCTAGGAATGTACGAGTAATATCTACCTCTGTGCCATGGTTGCCTAGAGATACCAAGATACCAAAGCACTGCTCAAGCTGAGAGACAAAGCCTGGGGACAATATCAGCTAAACAAAAGTCAGGCCACCCTAGACCACTACTGCCAACTAAGAAACAATTTGGAAAAGCAAATCAAGAATGATACAACAAGTATATTGTGCTAAGAGCCAGCATAAACACCAAAAAACCCATAAAAATTATGGGGGGCCATAAAACAACTTTTCAACCAGGCCAATTATCAACACCACCACCACAAATACTACTGACGGCATAGCCACCCAGTATAATACCTATTTCACCAACTCTATACTATCACTAATCAAAAATAGCAACAATACTCCCCTGTCCATTCCTACAAAAGCTGAAGCAACTTTAATTAATTTGTCCTAAAACTCATTCAAAGCAACACAATAAAAAACCTCAACCAAATATCTCAAACTAGCAGCCAGTGATATTGCTTACATTGTCTTTCTTTTAATCAACCAGTCCACTTCAGAACAATATTCTCCCAAGCTCTGGAAAATATCCTATATTACTCCTCTCCATAAAGGTGGCACCTCAACAGACCTCTCAGATTGCCAACCAATTGCCATACTATCCACACTTTCGAAAATTTTAGAAAAATGTGTACACACTCAACTCATGAATTACCTTCTAATCAAGAATCTACTTACCAACTCCCAACATGGCTTCAGACCCAGTCACAGTACCAGAACCACCCTTATAAGCTTCACCAACACAATCAGCCAACTCAAAAACAATGGACAACTAGTTTATTCCAACTTCCTAGATATATCCAAGACATTCAATACACTTTCTCACCATAGACTCCTCAGTGAACTTGCTTCATTAAACCTAAATCAAACACCTCTCTCCTGGCTTCACAATTACATATCCTACTGTCAACAAGCACTCATATGGCAAGGTGATCTGTCCCCTCTGTTACCTGTCACAGAAGGTGTCCCACAAGGTTAAGATCTAGGGCCTCTCCTGTTTACTATCTTCACCAACAAACTCTACTCTGCCACTAACCTTTCCACTATCATTCAACACCCTCCCTCCCACAACTCCAAATAATATCCCAACAATCCTTCTCAGCCATAGAATCCTTGCTGTCCGACTATTAATGTATTCCCAACCCCAACAAAACTAAATTATTGCTCTTTTTCAATAACAAATCACCTGACCTTATGTCATCTGTCCTCATCCATTCAGCAAACAACACCAAAACTGAACCTTTCTCTCACACTAAACTGCTTGGAGTCACAACTGACAACAACTTGAGGTTCAATAAACACTTAGCACTAGTCATAGAAAAACCCATATAAAGCTTGGCTGTCTCTACAGAATCAAATCATGCCTCACTAGCTCCACCAGGCAAGCTATTGCCAGGACTCACCTGCTAGCTACCCTATTGTACACCTTGCCCATCTTCACCAACCTTAAGAAAACTAACCTAGCTAAACTCAAAGCCTGCTATAATAAAGTCACCAGATGTGCCACAAACTCATCACATAGATCACACCACTGTGCAGCTCTTCACCAACTAAACTGTCTAGAACTTCCCAATCTCCTATCCCTCAATCAACTCATCCCTCCCCCATACCATAATATACCAGTCAAACAAGTGCCCAGCACTTCCAAATCTACTAGAGCTATATTCCAGTAATAGAATCCTAAGGTTGTTCAATAAATTCCTATTAAAAGTCACAAAATCTAACAGCACTTTTGGTGATTCTCTTTACTCTAATTATACATCAAGGGACTGGAATGCTATCCTTCAACAGATCCAAAATACCAATTACCTATCCAAATTTAAACAACTTCGAAGGGCACACTTAACTAGCAACTGGCTCTGCTCATGCTTAGCCCCAGGCTGATGCAGCATATTTTCTATTTCCCTCTTTCCCTAAATCCCACACTCCTATGTAACACCTTTCTCCACTTCATTCTTTATCCCACTTGAACTCTTCTCCGTATCGTCACCATATTTTCTACTATTTGTTCCCCTCTTTGGGTAACTCTTACACTCCTATATAAACACTTTTCTCCCCTATTCATTCTATCTCCCACTTCATCTGCTTAACCCCTCCAGATTTATCCTTTGTAACCCATCGGCACTATAATTTATATTAATTATCTACTGCAGAAAAGCTTATTCCCCAAATAGCAGCTGATGCATTATTGTCTATATTGTATTTAGCTATTCTATATGCATTACTGGTTTACCTTGTACTTTGTTATTCTTTAGAGATTATAAGTTTCTACTCTTTAACTAAGATTACTATATAATTAATGTGTAATTAATATGTAAAGACTGAGTGGTTGTTAAATTGCACTATGGAGCTTTTCTCCCCAGCCCTAAACAGAAAAAAGGGCTACCAGTCCAGCCGGACCGCCCTGGTAAACAAATGTAAAATAAATAAAATAAAATATACAGTCATACCCAGTGTTTACAGTTCACAGATAATTGACATGTAGGTCTATGTCTGCGTAAACCATATACAACATGGCACTTATTTATTTATTTTATTATTTATTTATTTTATATTTGCTTACCGGGATTGTCCGACTGGATATATGTCCATTTTCAGTGGAGGCCCAGGGAGAAAAGCTCCAAATAGACAAAATTACATAGATAACATTTAACTATATAAAAAAGTATAAAACGATGTTTACAATAAAGAATAAAAACAAAGTGATTATGTACAATGGTTCGTGGGGTTCCCTAATAGGGACACACAATTCACATGGTCAGACACAAGTAAAGGCAGGAGAGATTAGATAGCATACAGTGCTTGGTGAAATAGTTACCTGTACAATATTTAGAGATTCTCCTTTCAGTATTTAACTTAATCAGGGTTGGTACATGGGCAAAGCCAGCTCATTTTGAGCTACTGTTTGAGGTTATTTTTGAATAGGCCTTTGGAGGATTGTAGGGTTATATGGTTTGGCAACACATTCCAGGTTTTGCCAACAAAGTTGGCAAATGGGGATTCACCAGCAGCATTGTTATCGTTGTAGGTTTGGACGAGTAGTTTGTTGGCTGATCGCAGGGATCTCAAGTTGCTATAGGCCTTAATGATATTTATAAGTGAGGGGGTATACTCAGGGTGGCACAAAATGTTGTGCACTATTAGGAGTTGATTGAATTGAATTAGACTGGGCAGTTCAAGCCACTCTATTTGTTTCAGGTTCTGGCAGTGGTGGGTTCTGTAAGTGGAGCCAGTGGTGAATCTGGAAATATGGTTGTAGCTATAAGAGAGCTTACCTAATTCCGATTTGTTGAGATTTGAGAGTACCGACGAGGCATATAGAAGAGTAGAAAGTAGGTGTGACCGGGCAATTGCAGTCCTAGCCAGTGGGGTTAAAAATGTTTTGTTTCTATACAGTGATCCAAGCTTCTTATTGATAGTCTGTATGGTTTTGTGACCTGTAGGTCAAATTTAAGATTATTGTCTATGATAACCCCTAGGAGTTTAGTGTGTTCATCTGGGGAGATAGTGGTACCATTGTTATATGTCACAGAGAAAGAAAGTGTGGCAGATCTGCTAGTGGGGGTGAAGAGTAGAAGTTTAGTTTTATTGGGGTTCAGCAGTATGCTTGGTTGGCAAGCCAGTTCTCAATAGTGCTGAATGTATTTTGGGTTAGGGTTTGCAGTTCAAATGGGGAGGTGGCTGAGCAGATCAGAGTGGAATCATCTGCATATTGAATACAGGTAGCTTTAGGGATAGCAGTATGAAGGTTGCTGATAAAAAGAGAGAAGAGTAGTGGACTCAGTATGGAGCCTTGAGGGACACCAAGTGTGAGAGGTAGCTGGCTGGAGTGTTTGGCTTGCCATAATACTGCCTGTTGTCTACCAGTCACGTAGGACTGGAACCACTGGATTGCATCCTTATGGAGGAAAATAGATTTGAGAGACATAATGAGAAGTTCATGGCTGACCATGTCGAAGGCTTTTGATAGGTCAAGAAAGAGGACAGAGGATAGCCTATTGTTATTCCTATTTTTGGTTTATGGTGTTAGTAAAGGAAAGGAGGGCCGAGGTGGTGCTATGGTTTGGCCTGAAGCCATGCTGGGAGTTAGATAGTAAGTTATTCTGTATTGCATTAGTTGCTGGTGTAAACATTTCTCCATTATTTTGGCTATAGGAGAAAGAATGGCAATGGGTCTGTAGTTGGATATGTCTGAAGAACTTCCACCTTTGTGGAGTGGGATGACGTGGGGTATTTCCAGAGGAACAGGATGGCACTTTCGGATAAGGTTCTGTTGACTAGGATATATATGGGATATGCAATGGCATCTGCAGCTATTTGTAGGTACTCTGCAGGGAGGAGGTCAGCAGTGAGGGTGGTAGATTTTAGTTTTTTTATAAGTGTTTTGATAAAACTAGTGGATACCAGTTGGAAGCTAAATTGGGGGTGATTGGTGGCAATAGCAACCAGACCAATCAGGTCTGTTTCTGTGTTTGTGTTTGTGCAGTTATATATGCATAAGTATATGTCTGTATACTTTACTTTCCAGAAACTATGCACAAACTGGATAAAAGTGCATGGACCACTGAGAATATACAAACACAAACAGAAAGTATACGTCTGTATACTTTTTTTTCAGAAACGATGGACAAACTGAATAAAGGTGCATGGACCAGTGAGAATATACAAACACAAGAAGAAAAATAGCCAACACCACAAACAACTAGTATATTTAAAAGTTTTATTCCAGAACCATTATATCTACTGTGAATATGACAGTCTTTAAAATACTGTTTATTTCTAGTGTTGGATATTTTTATTGTTTTGTCTTATATAGATATATAAATAGATATACATAATACACAAACACACACGTGTGTGTGTGTGTGTGTGTGTGTGTGTGTGTGTGTGTGTGTGTGTGTGTGTGTGTGTGTGTATGTGTGTGTGTGTATATATATATATATATATATATATATACATAGAGAGACAGACAAATATATATGATACACACACACACACACACACACACACACACACACACACACACACACACACACACACACACACACTCACACACATTGATTATGCAGTCTTTATAATCACATATTATGTAGCAGTTTACAAAATATTAGCCGTATATTTTGATGTATGCAGCCACATTGTATGTCACTCGTCTATGCATTGCTACGTTTGCCATCTTCTGCTCTAAGAATGCTTAGTAGATGGTAGATTTGTAGAATCTTTACATTATTAATGCAATCTCAGCCTAGGTTGCAGAAACATTACACTATTAGTGTAATCTTAGCCTATGAGCCAGGGATCCTTATATCCTGGCCTACATGGGGCAGCAAGCAATCCAGAAACCGCTGTATGATGTGACTAACTAATGTCTAGAATATACATCTTATCTGACCAATGAGCTTTTGGAAAGTGCCTGCTGTTAGCATGGTGAAAGCAATTATAACCCTCATTGGCAGGAGTACTTTCTGCTTTTGCCACCTGCCACTTCTATTGGCTAACACAATTCACTTAAATTCAATAAGCATCTGACCATCCATATAGAACCTGTCCAGCAGCTCTTGCCTAGTGTGACCAGTGTACAGGATCAACATCCTGAAGTGCCTCTTTGTACAGTGATATAACCCAGTTGGGAGCCCTGTTGATTCTGTTGTTAAGGCATCATCTGCATTTGGTACTTGGGTAATTATGAATGGAAAGTTACCCATTTTTTAGGACTTATTGACTTATTGACTTACTGCCCACTGTTTTATGTCCCTAAATATATGGAATTGTATATTTCTTTGTACATCATAGTATAGACTTCTCATACTTTATCAGTTGTGTTATTTCCTGCACATGGTAGTGTAATTTTTGTTTGCATTTATAAGGGGCCTTTGGGTTCAATAGCATTGAATGCATATACATGCCAGTGACCTCCAGAATGTGCATTATCTCTCTCATCTTTCTATAAGCAAAGAAGTACCTGTACTGGCTATTAAATTATACAGAGTTTGATGTTAGGCAAATTGCTGTGTGTGTATATGTGTGTGTGTGTGTGTGTGTGTGTGTGTGTGTGTGTGTGTGTGTGTGTGTGTGTGTGTGTGTGTGTGTGTGCGTGTGCGTGTGCGTGCAAGTGTGGACATATACTGAGAACACTACCACAATCAGATCTGACAACACAGTGTTCAATTAAGAGATGTTCCTCACTGCAGCTTTACTTTGTCTCTGAAATAGAAATTCTTACCATTGTGCTAGTTGGAAGACCCATGTTAGCCAATTAATGCTAATTAAAGCCAGTTAACAAGATGGTACAGTGGTGCAGGGGTAGTGGTGTCGCCTCACAGCAAGAGGTTCCAATGTTTGATTCTTGGCTGTGGTGCCTTCTGTGTGGTGTCTGCATGTCCTCCCTGCATTCGTGTGGGTTTCCTTCATGTGTTTCCTCCCATAATTAAAAGACATGTGTCTGGAGCATTTCACCCTGGGCATCCGCTAAAAAGTGATTTTGTTCTAAGTTGGACTTTCCCAGTAAACAAATGTTAAATAAAAAAAAAAATGCTGGTGGTGAGAATGTCTCTAAATCCAGCAGATTATGCTTCCATTGTATTTAAGGAAGGAGTTATTGATTGAGAGATAAATTTGTCAAATTGAAACTTTAAGCCTTTTAAATATAGATGAAGTGTATTTAGAATAAATGACATTGTCAAGGAATTATTCAACAATTATATGTAAATAATTATGTTTTATGCATCTGACAGTAATGAGAAATATTAATTTTATAATGCTCAGATGAAGTGCATCCTTGCCAAGTTTTTAAAAGATTTTCTATTAAGCATAATTTCTAGCTCCATTAAAATAAATAGTGGACAAAGCAAGCAGTTCCATGTTGCAATGTGAGATCATGTATGTAGTAATCACTTGGACACACCTTTGTTTCCTTATGGTAATATGTACATGAATTTAGCAAAGCAAATAGAAATATCAGTACAAAGTAAGCACAAATACTTTATTTTTGTAAAACATATGTGCATTTGTAGACCTTTTCAGGATGCATGTAAGCCTGTAACCATACTATATCTGAATGAAAGGTAAGGCCAAATAAATATGTACTAAAGTGTTCTGTCAGACAATTTAAAAGTGAATTACAAAATCACATAGTAGAAGCTACACATACTCAATGTTATAATTTGGGCCTGGATATAGGAGATGCACTTTCTTATGATCCTCAAACAGTCACTTTCCATTTTTCCATTGTTATTAAGTGCAACTTGTGTGACAATATCAAGCAATCATTTGACAGTGCTAAAAGTTGACTTGTAGAGCATGGGCAACAATATTTTATTAGTATGCAATGGAAGAGAACAATATGTGGGATATGTTGATGTATGCTGTTTACCTAAATAAAGCTGAGGTTGATTTTAATTATGAAGCAGGGCAGACTTAGACAAGACAAAATAGTAAGTACATTTGTATTGTAAGATTAAGTGATGCAATGGAAGAATTAAAAAAACAAATAGAAACTACATTAATCTTATGTCCTGGTATGTGTAGCTAAACTTACAGTACAGGAAATTCAGTTTAATACAGTCATGTGATGTTCTGCACTGTGCAATCAAAAACGATTACTTTTCAGTATACCACCATCACATGATTTCATTCACTGCATGATTTTGCGACTCAGTGTATTCACATGAATGCTGCACAGGTTAATTTAGACCACATCACTGATTTTTTTTAGTGTAGTGAAACCAGCAGTGATTGAGGCACTAAAAATAAAACATAAATCTCTGCAAATGTCATCAAAAAGTTCTAAACCATGGATGAATATAGTTATAAAACATTCACAGGTAGCTAGCAACAGTCATGTTTGTCTTCGTTTAGAGTGTTAAGAATCAAATTATACCATGACCCCCCCCCCATTAATATTCCAAAACGTGCACGCTGATTGGCCAGCGTGCACATTGTAAATCGACTTATACTAATGGAAAAAGGTCCCGTCGCCCGGACTTTTTCCATTAGTATAAGTCTTTTTTTAAAACACTGTCTCGCTATGTTAAAAGAGTTTAACATAGCGACACAGGTTTAAAAAAAGCAACGGAGATCTCCGCTGCTTTTTTAAAGCTGTCTCGCTATGTTAAACTCCTTTAACATAGCGACACAGTGTGTAAAAAGCAACGGAGATCTTGTTTTCTCCGTTGCTTTTTTTTTTAAACCTGTCCCTTTATGTTAAATGGGTTTAACATAGCGAGACAGCTTTAAAATAAGCAACGGAGATCTCCGCTGCTTATTTTAAAGCTGTCTCGCTATGTTAAACCCATTTAACATAGCGAGACAGCTTTAAAAAAAAAAGCAACGGAGAAAGCAAGATCTCCATTGCTTTTTACTGTTTCGCTATGTTAAATGGGTTTAACAGTTATCTTACAGATTAGTACCTCGCAGGATGCGCAGTAGCAAATCCCATCCCGACACGCCCCCGGCCGGGCTACGCAATATTGACATGAGTTCTAAATAACTAATTACTGTAAACAAACACAACGTAAAACTGTTTTACAAATGTTTTTGCAGGGGGGCAGGCCCCCTGCACCCCCCAGTTATATTTACCAACTCTGAGACCACTCTACATTGGGGACATAAATTTTACTTTTGCTACTGTTATTAAAGTCACGACTCCTAGAAACCAGCCATTGCACATAATGTTTGCTCTTGCTGAGGTTATTAAAACGAACTCCTTGTTAAATCGGTTTTCTTTAAGTAACGTGCTTTAATTGTACAGCTGAACTACTTCTTTGGAGTACTACTACAATTTCTGTACACCTTTTTTACAGTTTGGTTGCTTATCTTACAGATTAGTACCTCGCAGGTACTACATTAAACGTAAAACACAACATAAAACAGTTTTATAAATGTTTTTGCAGGGGGGCAGGCCCCCCTGCACCCCCCTACTTATATTTATCAACTCCGACACCACTCTACGTTGGGGAAAAGAAAGCACAGCATATGTACTTCATCTTATAAAGCTGTTTTTGTGTTAAATTGAAAACAGCTTACTTGCTTTTACTGTTAACTTTACAATACCGCTGCAGAATCCTTAAAGTCGCGGCACTAAAGACTTTTGTGTTAAATTGAAAATAGCTTAGTCACTGTTACTGTTAAGATGCAGACTCCTTCTTTTGGGTAACACATTTCACATTTGAAGTAGCTGTCGCGGGCATGTCGATGCTGGCCTTGACAACTACACCTGTCAGTCAAAACTGCCAATCATGCCAGACACGCCCAAAGCTGCTAAGTACCGCCCGCGAGGTACTAATCTGTAAAATAACCGGTTTAACATAGCGAGACAGCTTTAAAATAAGCAATGGACATCTCCGTTGCTTATTTTACAGCTGTCTCGGTATGTTAAACCCATTTAACATAGCGAAACAGTAAAAAAGCTTAGGAGATCTTGCTTTCTCCGTTGCTTTTGGCCACAGCTCTGATGTACTGCGTAGGCATGCGCAGTACATCAGAACTGCCGTGGATACCAGACAGCTGCGGAAGGGCAGCAAAGAGGCATTATACAATGCCATTATTTAAGAAAAGTAATTGTTTCTTTTCTTAAATAATGTCATAGTATAATAGCAATAGCCCACTTCTGGGTGTGGGTAATGCGGGATTTACCCACGGTTGTCTTTGTTTGGTCCCTTGGGCTTCGCCCTCGGGACCAAACCATGCCAACCATGGGTAAATCCTGCATTACCCACACCCAGGCGTGGGTTATTGCTACAATACTTCCTGTGTCAAATGAAGAAAACTGTAAGAAATGGTCCTGAAATGTGATCAGTAAAGTTGACTGGAACCGCATTGATGAAGAATGAAAAATGTCATTGATGACATACTTTGGCAAATAGCACATAAAGCAAAATATGCAATATAAACAATTATAGAAATGAGCAGAGTGGCTATGAAGAAGTAAAAGACAAAAAAACAGAGAAAAAATAGGATAATGAACTCAGGTATTTAAAGTAAGTCGAGAAGAGAAAGCATTTTTGAAACAAATGACAAAAAATATAAAACAAATAACTACCTTAATTTACAGGACAGAAGATGGACATATTGCAGCTGGACTGAAACCACCCTACCTTTTACTGGTTTCAGTAAAATGTCAGTTTTTTACTAAATGCACAAAGGCGCACTTTTTCTTTTTAATGTTCTATTTCTTGATCAATTCTTATGTATCTGCATTACCGCGAAAAAATGTTTCTAAAAAGCAGGTTGAGACATTTGTGCTTTCCTAAATTTTCTGCTTTTTTTTTACATCGTCCTTTCTTATTTTCCTCATAGTTAAGAAACAATTATGGCAAAAAAAAAAAAAAAAAGAAGATAATCATCAGTAACAATATCTTAAAGCAGGGAGAGCAATTGTTTCTTAACACAAGTGATAGTACATATGTACAAGGAACAGTGCTTTTTATTAGACAGTATTATGACATAAATGCAAAGAATTCCTTCCTTGGTGACTACTGTGAGATTGTGGACACTGAGTCTGGATGAGGCATTACCAAGCCAGAATGCATCATTGCGTAAGTTGCTTTCTTTTTGACCTATTTATCACCGTGAGAATAAATTAGAAAAAGGAAAAAAACAACTCTTGTCCCTTGTCAACTCTCAAGTGTGTGTGTGTGTGTGTGTCATCCAAAATGATGATTATATACTCAGAATGCTGATTTTTGGCAATGTGTAAAACCGACAATATAGACAGGGTCAGGAAACTTTTTATAAACAGCCTCCATGTAGTTTGTTTCTTATTGTATATTACATTTCTTGTATTTCTGAAATAGACAGTGAAAGCAGCATTGCTTTATATAAACATATACAACTTCCTCACAAACTCCACAGAAGCAACCTTTGTTACTACCTACCTCAAACCTTCACTCCTTTATGACTCTCCTTTTTTTACAAAACTGCACTCTACATTAAAAACAAAACTAGAACAATGTTACATCAAAGGTGCAAATTGTGCTACCTACAAACTTCATAGAAACCATCACTGTTTTGCTCATCAAACTGGCTTGAATAACTTCATCAGATAACATATTCTCTGCTACTTTTAGCTCAGAATATAATCCATAATGCTCTAAAATACCAATCACCAAGGAGCATTCTCCATAACTATTAACACCAAACGTTTATGCTCAAAAGTTAAAAACCTCCTCCATATCTACAAACCTTAAAAATCTGCAGGAATCTTGAAACTCCAGTCACTCTAGCTCCGAGGCCAGTAGCCAACTGCCAGACTTGTAAAAATAGACTAAAATAATTTCTTACTGACTTCTGTTTTTACTTCTGTGGTATACCTGGCTAAATTCTGTTCTACACTCTTCCATAGCTAACCATATCAAAAGAAATTATATTCCTCTGCAAGATATAAGAAAGAGTTCCCATGTGCACCATTTGCATATAATTTTTAAATCATTCTCTCCTGCTATCTATTGCATTCTTTATGTATAGGTTCATAGGTTCATAGGTTGGTATTGGCTATCGGCCCTAGGGCCTATGCATGCCTAGCCATAACAATTCCCTAGATATTTCTTCCCACAAAATTTACTTCTCTGGACCCCTATCTAGCAGGGCGACTGACATGATCCCTGGGATGAATTTCCTATCTTCCATCCAATCATCAAGGTTCCTTTTGAAGAGGGCCAAGGAGGCTCTCTGCTTGACATGTATGGACAGTCTATTCCAGAGTATGGGGAGTCTCTGGGTCAGGAACCTATCCCTCCAGCATGTTTTGTTCATTGTGATGACAAGGTTTAGATCCCTGGAGCATGTGGCTCTGAGGGATTGGGATTTCTTTAAGTGGAGCATGTCCAACAGCTCTGGATTTGACATGGCCTTGTATGTTAAGCAGAGATCACCTCTGAGTAGACGATATGACACAGAGTATAGCTGGAGTTTTTTTAGGTGGTCAACATATGGCATCTGCTTTAGGCCTGTGATTCTTTTAGTGAGGTACTTCTGTGGCCTTTCCAGCTGTTGCAGATGTCTTGTGAGGTACATACCAAATGGGGCATTGTACATGTATGCTCATTAACCTGAATGTTCTCTATCTGCACCTCATACTTCCCCTGCAAAGCCCTACTATTTAAACATTTGTCTCTCATTATTTACTATTTTGTCATATCTAGTTTACCAGTAGTTTTTTTTTATCTTTATTCAATTCATCTTGGCTACTCTCAACTATGACCTGCATCATTAATTTATAATAATCATCATCAGTCCCCTTTTTCTCCATTTGTCTACATGTGGCAGGGTGTCACATCAGCTCCCACCACCTCTCTTGATTAAATGCTAATCTTCTACCTTCTTTGTCAGTAATACCCGAGTGTTACATGTTTTCTCTCATGTAATCCATCCATTACTCTGTTGAATGTCCTTGTTTCTTATTGCCTTCTTCCTGTCTTCCCCAAATCTTCTTCAACTAATTGTCTTTTACTTTCTTGCACATGTGCCTGAACCACTGTAATCTATTCTATTTGATCTTCTCTGCAATTGGATCTACATGGGCTTCTGCTCTTGTATCAAGATTATATCATCACAGATGGGACTTGAACCCCAACACCTGGTTAGGAAGTCAATGCCTTACCCATTAAGCCACTGAGACCTGATCTCTAATGTCATAACTTCTTTGTCTGTCCCACAATGTACGTCCTAACACTCATCTCAGTCCCTTCATCCTCATCACCTCTTGCTTACTCATTGCCTCTGTCTTCACTACCCAAGTTTATGTACCATAGAACAGAACTGTTGCACCTCTGTTTTGTACACCTTACATTTCAGATTCTTTAGCATTTTTCTGTCATACACTACCCCTGACATTCTACGGCAGTTGGCTGTAGCCCCCTCTGAGTCTAGCTTTGACCCTCTCATTCACACCTCCCTTCTCCTCAACCACCCCTTCCAGGTACTTGAAGATGTTAAATTGTTCCACTACTTTCCCTTCTGTCTCAATTCCTAGGTTCTTCTGATTTTCCAATTTTCTTCCATTACAGCTGTCCTATCTGCACTCAGTTTCATCCCATATGCCTTCAGTTTTGTATTTCATTACGTCATCCTTTGCTGAAGCTCTTCTTCAAAGTCTGTGTATAATGACATATCATCTGCATACAGAAACTTTGTTGATCTGTCCCATATGACCTGTTTGCTAATGTAATCCATCGCTGGTATGAACTCAGAGCTGAAATCTGATGCACCCTCATTTCCACACTGGCAATACCTCTGTGAGTCCATCCACTTCATTCAGATATTATCTCCTGTTAAATGTATACCTATGTCATATAATTTCAACTCCTTCTATGTCATGATATATTTGACAGTAAAACACTGTATGAATGCTGTAGCAATTGTATAAATGATTCTATTATTGTTTTGTAAAAAACACATGATTGTAATACCCATTGATTCATTTTACTTTACTCATCAGGCTTCTGCTGAAAACATACCAACTTTCCTAGTAAACAGATGTCAATATATACTTAAATAAGAAATATTAATTCACAGGGTCAGTGTTAGCATTTTGGGGGTCCCCAGCAGATGTCAAGTTGGAGGGCCCCTAGGTACATCCAATCTACATATCACTCTGTACAATATATTATCTGATCTGTGCAATATATTATCTGTGTAATATTTTGGGGACTGACGAAGACATGTAAGTGAAATAGTCTTGGTGCATGTCATTGTACTTGTTACTGCACTGCATAAATGTCTTACTGTTGTTATTGTTGAATTAGCATTAGTATATGTGTTATTGTATTAATATTATCAGTATATGTTGTATGCACATCAAATTCGAAGTAATGCAATTTCATTCAGTTGCACTGTTGTGTGGTCTGAATGACAATAAAGTTCACTTTGACTTTGACTCTGTCACTGCCACCCTTCCTAAACAACCTTATAGAGCATGCTGCAAAGCTTCAGGAATAGTACACACAGACTGACCTCTAGCTACAATGGGCTTACATTACAACAAACCTGTGTACAACACTGTGTTGGCCAGTCTGACAAAGGGACATTTTACAGTTACTGGCATTTAGTTGCAGCAATGATACATTGCAACATGTGTATGTACAGGTCTGGACTTAAGTGAAATGGTGCCCTAGGCCTACGGTTTCTGCCACCCTGTCACAAGCACACACACCCACACACACACCCACACACACACACACACACACACACACACACACACACACACACACACACACACACACTCCAGTCTTCCCCTGTTTTCCCCCATCTAGTGCTTCCCATATCGTGCACATTACTTTTTTCTTCCTTTTCTCACATTTTGCCTTGTTCTTTAGCTTTTTCAAGAAGCCATAACTTCCTATATGCACTGAAGTGCATTTTAAAGTTTTTTTTTTCCTTTTTACACAACCTTTTCATCCAATGATGGCTTGAACAGAAATTATGATTAAGGAAAGAAATTGTGTTTCTTTTCAGCATTAGTTTTCTTTGCATCTTTTCAACACACCTTTCCTGACCAAGGCAGCACAGTAATAACCATTTAGGAAATAACTCAAATAAGCCAGGGCCCAAGAAGTCACAGGGTAATACATGCTTTGGGATGTATTTTAGAGCTTTCCCCCTAGCCTTTTAATCCAATGGTGACCTAATAAAAATTAAAAAAAAAAAAACATGAGTAGGAAAAGAATTTCAGTCTTATTTGTTTTCTTTCGAGCAAGACATAAGATGTACCCAAGGCTTAATGTTCAAAGATGACAAAATACTAGCTCACAATAAACTAACAAGCCAGTTGTCTAGACACAAGTCCTATCTGGGAACTGCCTGCCTCCCTAACTCCTCCCAAAAGACTGCCTATGCATCCCTCTGGCGTTAGACTGGGATATAAACAGAGGATCAAATTGCCACAGTCATGTATTTCAAGTGACTGCCGACATACATTTACATACCATGCCTCCTCACCCCTAATGACAAAAGACAGTCACCTGTATAAGTGCCTGAAGAGTGATTGGTTGGAAAGTGAAAAAATAATGATTACATTATGTCTTCTAATTTGTTGCTCCTAGACAGTACACTGCCCCTACAGAAGGTATAGTACTCTTTTTACCTCTGAGGTCTGTGAGAAAAGTAAAGGAAACAATGACCACCCTGTTCTCTGCCCATACACAAGCTATAATGACCTCATGTGCATACCTCTAAGGTTTGACTGCAATGAAAATTTAAAAAGTAATAGCCACACAATCCCCCCATCACACATAACCTACAGCAGCTTTCTGTACCCAGATCTGAGCAAGGATGGTTTTAGAATGGCTGTAGCTGAGAGAAGAGGCCATTATCAGCTTTATCCTAACAAGGTCATATCACAGCCCTGTTCAGGTTAAAGAGCAAAATCATAAAATGAATACATTTTTTCTCATTTTTCCCCAACCAGCAACAGAGTTTGTAGGACACCCCACAAAATCAAGATTGATTAAGGGAGCACCCTGTATCCATTTATATAGTCTGGGGAATGGGGGCCCCCAGATTCTTAGAAGTTCTAAGTGCCTGAATGTTCTGTTGCATGTTTTATGCCTTACATTTTAAATATAATTACTTGTAAATCACATTTTTATTGATACCCAGAAGAATAATGTATGTGTCCTGGCATTATTGGGTGTGTGCACAGATAAAAATCTCTAATACTTTTTACACTCGCACACACACAGACACACACACAGACACACACACACACACACACACACACACACACACACACACACACACACACACACACACACACACACACACACACACACACACACACACGCATAAGCCATAGCAATACTAGTGTTGCGCTTAATTCAGCAAATACCAATATATTGTGCAACACTGGTACTGCACACCAGGTCAGTGACAGACATTTACCAGTCAACAAACTGCAGCAGGGGTAAGTCACTTTTATTTACCTCGGTGAGGAGTAATGCAATCCTATCACTGTTGCTGACTTCACAGACTTTTCCTGATTTTGTTCATAATTTTGCTATGTCCTTCATAAAAAAGTTTGATTTGCTTGTAAGTCATTCAGAGTTTTATACTAATTGTCCAAAAATGCATGCTGATGCAAAAGGTGTTATTCTATTAACTTTTTAATTGAATTAGAATAATATTTAGAACGTGTTCCAGAGTTTGATCTTTTATTCTGCTATTATTGGTATTGCGCTGAATTCTTCAGCAAGGAAGTTGAGAGTTATAGTCTCTGGTGTTCTGTTATTACTTATAAATCTCCCTGAAAGAGAAAACCATCCCTGAAGATTGGAAGTATCAGGTCTTCTTAAAATGCCAGGAGACAAAACAGGAAACTGCATTACCTAAAAGCATTCTTGTCCCTAGAAAATATTGGCATCTCCGGCATCACTAAAACATGGCTCCAGTGCACTGATAACACATTCTCTTTATCAGGTTTCACTATCTACCTCTTTTCATACTGAGTTTGGCTTTGCTTTTAATGGCGATGTGCCCATATTCCCCCACAATTCCATCACACCTAGAATAATACTGCAGAACAGAGCAATGATCTGGAATTTCTCCATTCTCTAGTTGCTATCATGTAAGCTTTAATGTTTTGAGGCATTTTTTGTTGGTATCTGTTGGAACTGGTTGGAAGGAAAATGTTGAAGGAGGTTATATGACAGACTTAGGGACTTGAGTGCTTGATTATTCACGTGGTTATTCAGTGATTGTATTGTCTGTATAAAGTGGTATTGAATTGGTTGACTATGGTTTTATTTTGTTTGGGGAATGGCTGTGTAGCTTGCCCTTGATTTGATAGTTTATTAATTGAGGCAAATAACAGTTTGGCAGTATTAGATTTCATGTTTTGATCTGTTGAGTAGTAAGGTTTCTTATCTTTGGTGATAAGTTGTTTTGTTAGGTTTCTTAGTTGTCTATATGCTAGTAAAATAGGAACTATTTATTTTTGTCCAGACCTTCCATGCTGTGCCTCTTTGTTTTACAAGCTGTTTAGTTGTTAAAGAAAGCCATGGCTTTGTCTCTTTTTACTGTGAGGGGTTCTTTTATGTTTAGAACACTTAGAAACATTTTATTGAACTCAACAGCATCTTCTATGCCGAGTGCCTTTCATGACTCCCATTTAAGGAGGTGCAGCGTACTAATAAAAGTGTCTTCATGAAAAGTACTACATTTTCTTACCAGACTGCAGTGACCTGTTTTGGGGCTGGTGTTTTGGTGCCTTATGGCATAGGTTGGTAAGTGATGACTTAGGCTGCCTGACAGAGCTCCATAGGATGATATTTTATTTGGAAAGGATGTTAGGATCCAATCAATGGATGATTGTCTGGCTGTGGCTCAGTTATGTTTTGTTGGTGTGGTTTTAGGTTGAGTAAACTTTCAGATGTACATTATTGTTTTGATTTTTCTGATAGTATAATTTTATTTAGTTATTTTAGTTATTTATTTATTCATTGGCATTTGTTTACCAGGGTAGTCCACCGGGCCAAAAAAAAGCCAGTTTTCAGTGGAGGCCCAGGAAGAAAATCTCCATAGAGTACAAGTAAATGTAACAAGCATAAGCAACTAGTTAAATTATGCACAGTACTACAATAATAAGCAAGTTAACTCCAAACGGAGTATTAGACATAGATGCATGTTAGACATTTTGGTGGAATTCATACAAATATTCAATGTCTGTAAATTAACAGTTGAAGAAAAGTTGAGGAAGAACAAAAACTAGTAGAATGTCAGTTTGAACAGTTGTTTATGAGCTAATATTACAGAATGTAATAGTGATGAGGCTATAAAATAATGTGGTAGGGCTGCTTTAAGAAATCTGATAGGCATATGTACCTGTAGTGGAAAAAAGCAACAACCTGGGTATAATGTCAGAATATGAGAGCGGGTTTGGAAGTAGAAGTGGTAAGGACTTAAAGGTTGAGGGTGAGGTACAGTTACAGCTCCAAATTAAGGAGAAGTAACTATGTAACATGGTTTTAAAAGCTATAAACTGTTAAAAAAGCGGATCGCACACAATAAGAGAGCTGGAACACAGGTTTAATACTCCACAGATAAAACCAAATACACGTAAGCGCTTTCGGCAAGTTCAAATAACCCGCCTTCTTCAGACAACGACTGGGTTACAAAGAAAGTATCTTATACTCTATAATTAAATGCATGGTTTTAAAAGCTGCCAAGTTTATGTTGGATCTTAATGATAAAGGAAGAGAATCCCAGGTTCTGGCTACTGACCAAGAGTATAGGCGTTGGCCTACTGGTAGATTACTTTGTGGAGCTGTAGAAGATGTTGGTTTTCTGATCTTAAAGACTTTCTGGGTAGGTAGTTACTAAATAGTAAGGTGAGGGAAGGACATTCAGAAGGTTTGTATATTAATTTGTGCACAGTTGTTAATTGTATGTAGGAAAGGTAATGTGGTAGTTCGAGCCAATTAAGACAGTGTAATGTAGTTTGCCAATCTATATCGTTACCCAATATTATGATTTCATGAGGGATTTTTGATGAGGCCCAGCAGGGAATATTTGCCAGTGTTTTAGTTTTATTATCTGGAGTTAAGTATATACCCATGATTGCAATTGTCTTGTAAGAGTTTAGTTTTAGCATGGTTAGTAGAATTTGGGATTTGATTAAGTTATTGCTGAAGGACATGGACGTCAGAGTGGTATTTTTTTAACAAGTCCCAGTTTGCCATCACCTGCATACTTGGTTAGCCAGATGTCTTGATTCATGGTCTAGTGATTAGAAACATAAATACTGAACACTACAGTTCTCAGCATTGAGCTCTGCAAGAAATCACTGGTCAGCTACATAATGTCTGATGAAGCAATTGTACATGCACCGTGTTGTTTCTGTCTTTAGGCAATTTGTTATCCATGTAACTATATAAGGATCTGTTTGTAATGCATTCAGCTTACAAACTATGCCAGCATGTGGGTGATTTGAAATGCCTCTTCCCCCCACCCTCAACTCCTGCTATGATACGTTCTTAGCTGTTGTTTAGTATACCAAAGCATCCTCTGCAGCTTGTATAGTTTTTCTGATCATCCACTTAATTTCTACCTACCTTGTAAGAAGACATTCAGATTGGACCTCTCACTGTGTAAATTACCATGCATTTAGTTCTATGATGGCTTACCTGTTGCCTACATTCCATATGTTATGATACCATGTTTATAAAATGTTGTTCTCTACTGTATTCCAAGTGGACAGCCTGTTTACTGTCAACAACCTGTGTTACTCTTTTGAAGAAGTTAATCAGCTCCATTAGACAGGATCTACCCTTGTGAAAGCCAAACTGCTATGGGTCTAGTCTGATGAGATTTTTAATATCATAGTTTATCATATCATTTAGAATATGTTCCTTGATTTTCCAAATAAGAGTCATCAGACTGATGGACCAATAATTCCCAGGGTCAGTGGTGGGACCACCTTTGTGGAGTGGCATCATTAATGCTGTGCATAAAAACATCAGTAACAAAACTAATGGCTGAACGCAGGTTAAATAGTCTAAGGAATGTCTCTACCAGGGCTGGTTAGGTACTGTTTATAATATAGTCAGGTATATTATCAGGTCACATGGAGAAAGTATTTTTAGTCTAGAAGAGTACTTTCATTACATGTTCTTTAGTGATGATGGGAGATGTAAGAGATGGGAGTAGTGAGAGATGCAGGGATAAGTAGGTTTCAGTTCGAAAATTCACTCTGAATTTGCATACTAGCATGCTGGCTGTGTTTATTGGATCAGAGTGGGTGGAGCATTATGAATATGTTCAGAGTACTGTTGGGTGATATTTAATTTCCTAAAGTAGCTACAGAATAATGTTGACCTAAGCTGAAGGACTGCTTTAATAGACCTAATTATATTTTACACGTTTTTGTCAATTTCATGCTGTTAACCTTGATACGATGATCTTTGTTCATCTGCTGTATACTTTTTCTTATTTTATTGTACAGCTTATTTATGTTAGTGACTACCAGCCTGGTCTGTTTTTAAATTTCACATTATATTTAGAACTGGATGGAATTGCAAGTGTTATGCATTTATCTAAGGAAGTATGTAAAACTGCCTGCTATGGCAGCATCTGGGGTGATGTTGCTATGAGTGAATTTTGAAACTTCATCATGCAATTTCAGAATCTTCAAATTCCAAGGCACTGGTTTCTATGGATTTAGAGATTTTAAAGGTAAAGGCCACTAGTTTATGATCCAACATAACCAGCAAATGGGATATACAAGGGACTAGGTAAAGAACATTATATCCTGTCGTGGGTTTCTTAATCTGGTCCAGGATGTTTTTGTTTATTAAATCTAAGAAAATTTGTGCATATCCTACCTTGGAGGTATAGGTACTGAAGTTTGTTGAGGGTTAATTGAAGTCTCCCAAAATAATGGCATTCTTGTTTATAGAAAGTTCATCAAATACATTTAGGAATGTGACATCTTACTTCTCTAAAGACTAAAGTGCTGTCACGATTCTCTGTCTGACCTGGTTTGCAGATGACAACAAAGTTGATCCTATTATATACTCCCTGATAACTTTCACGTCTGTCAAGAGGGGTGGGGTTTGTCATGCATAAACAAGTTGTGCCATGACCACAGTCCAGTGGCTGTTGCAATGCATCATTTCAGAAATCTGTACACCTTAGTACCTACCAGATACACCCCTCAGAATTGATGCAGTGATTAAGAATTTGGGCATCTTCGCTGGCAATGAGCTCTCCTTCAACTACTATGTCTCTTTTTTCATTAGGCAGCCCTTCTTCTTAGATCAGCTGATCACCAAGGGTATATTCCTTAGATCTATGAAAGTTGTAAATGGTCTATACTTATCTTTTATTAGGTCCATAATTGAATATAATGTTACTATTGGCAAGAACCTAACCAAAAACATGATCCAACTCTACAGAGCCTAGATAAGACAATTAAGAGACTAGGCTCCATGCCCAGTCAAAAAGAGGTCTTATAATGCTATCTTTATTTTCAAAGTTGTATTTCTTTATTTGCCTGTTTATTTATTTGACATTTGTTGACTGGTATAGTCCGACTGGGCTATTGCCCTTTTTCAGCAGAAGCCCATGGAGAAAAGCTCCACAGAACAATTAAACAAGAAAGTTACATGAAAAAGTAATGTACAATACAATAATTAAGCAAAGTATCCATTACAGTATACATAAGAATAAAAGCAGAAAAAGAGACGTTTATACAATGTAGTAAGTGAGGAAACATGTAATACCAAAAGCTGGCAGAAACACATTTGGACTATTTTCAGTGAACAATTGTACTATTTCAAGCAGTATCTTTTGTAGTCTATAGGAAGTGTAGAAATTTAACATAAAAGACATGATGCAACATAAGACTTCAGGTAGCTGAATTCTGGGACTGAGAAGTGAAGGAGCACGGAGAATAGTAAGTGACTGTCTTGTCAGAAAAGGAGGTTATTTAGAATAAGAAAAATTTGAGGAAAGGGAGGAAGGGAGGAAGCAGTGGAGGAATAGGGACTACATAATACCAACTTCTGCAGGAGGATACCTGCCTAACCTAAAAAGCTCAAATGTTCCTATCCTGTTTGACCTCTTACATGTTTATAAACATGCAACATCACAACTTCTTCAAAGCACATATCAGAATTTCTAATAAACCGTAAATGAAACCTATTGACATAAACATTCTCCTCACAGTAAATTCTCTTCACCTGGAATAAACTCCATCTCTGTACTAAATAAGGTATCTATCTATCTTTAAATGCTATCAGGATGAATGAATACACCCTCAGGCTGACCATCCAAACTCTTATGAAAAGAGGTATTTTAATGGTTGTTACTTGGGTAGGAACATTTCATTTTATACAAAGTTATTTCATCTATTTCACTGAATTTTATTAATTTTACAACAAAGATTGTAAAAATTATTATTTCTCTGAATTTCTGAAAGCACCTTTTACTGATTGGGTAACTTATATGTAGGAAACAAATATACTAACCAGACACTAGCATTCTTACTGAAGATTTTCGGCCTTAACAAAATTTCTCACTTCTCCTATTCTAAAGTGAATTTAATTGTAGCAGACTAGGGCAAATTAATTTTATCAACTTTGCCTTCATGGAAGTAACATTCTAATAAAACAAAGTCATTTAAAGATGTCTGACCCTATGAGGGTATTCAGAATTAGAAAAAATCAAATTAAAAATAATTACTTTTCATGCTGCAGGAAGGTTTGGCTTGTATAGAACTTTGTGACAAGTGAAACATTTAAATATTTTTTTCAGTTTCTGTTCTTAGCAGTTCTTTCACAAGACTTGGGTATATATATATATATATATATATATATATATATATATATATATATATATATATATATTGTTTTCTGCTGTGTTTCTCAGAAACTCCTTATTTATTTATTTAGTTCCCTATCTATCTATCTATCTAGCTATCTTCCAAGGTGATATTAATGCTACTATTTATACTCCTGTTTTTTTTCCTTGAAAATGTGTTTTTGTAGACATTTTGTAGTAAAATAAAGTACAGACTTTATTACAAGTGACTTGTCAGTGTTGTAAAAATCATACCTCCATTGGTAAACATAACGTTCACAATTTTATAGAAGTCCATTTTGGGGTCAAAGGTAACATGAATGTCACATACAAATGATAACATGTTTATGGAACTAGATTAAGGAACAATAGGTCCAGTAGGCATTAATCACCAGGCAAAAGCAGTTAAGATATGACTGTCAATGCTGGCAATTGCTAAGATTCTGCTGAAGTCCCAAATGAACCTGGATAACATCCTTTTTGTAGAGAGTATCACATTTTAGCAGTACAAGCCACATTATTTTTCCTGCCAGTTCTTCAACCACAGTACTGAATTAGGGCTGTTTATAACTCTGCACAAAAAACAGTCACTGATTAGTCAGACCAATAATTCTTTAACAGGCAGGTTATTTAAGCAATATTCAAAAATCAATTTCAGAGGGAACAACAATAGCTCGTTAAAAGAAAAGCTAGTCAGCTTTTTTAAACATCAGAATTAATGTGGATGTTAGAACTGCAAATAAGTAGACAGAACAGTAGCCAAACCATTCCTCATCAGGAGCTGTTAAATTGCACTAGTGAGCTATGATGTTTTTATGTATTTATAATGATTTGCAAACATAAGACATTGTACTATAAAACACTGAAATACCAATATTAAAACATGTAAAACTAAAATTCTGCATATGGACAGAAGCAATATATTTTGTAGCTCATTATATATGGCAGAGGTAAATATTATCAACAGTAGTATGTGCAAATATGGAATGTGCTACATACATTGCACTAGAATTGCTAACAAACTGGAGGTTGGATCTGCAACCCACAGGGGAAAATAATGCTGCTGCAAACATGAGCAATGGTAAAACTATCAGCATATCATATGACATTCACAGGAAGCTATATCTGCTTCTGTGTGCTGTGACCAAACAGCGAATAAAGACAGTAGTCATTTGATGTACGAATAAAGTGTTTTTGATATTCTGGTAAAAGTGTAGCAAAACGTAACACCCACCCCTTCCCTCTCTCTCTACAAAATGGCATCACTGATACTTATTTGTTAGTAAGTATATTCATTTATTTACTTACTTACTTACTCATTCATTTAATAACCTGGTTTTTGCACATGTGATTTACAAAAATCATTGCACTTGGCAGTAAAACAAGCAGTGCAATCAAACTGTGTGATCAAAACCTATGGGGTGTACAGGTATATGGTTGGGATGAAACACTGCCAAAAACATACAAACGGAAGCCACTGAGCACCAACTGATAGGGTGGCAGATGTCACCTACCAGATACCGCATCACACGGGATGTGCCTCTGATTATACACATTCATATACGTATTCACATTAGGAAATGCTGCCATATGCTTTTATTCACATTTACCCCCTTCTTGAGACATTCAGTTAGTATGCTTGGAGTTGGTTACAAACTCTGAAATGGCCAGCTCTTGTTTTTCACACTCTTTTAAACCTAGGATGTCATCTAGTGCAGCACAGTCACAGTGCAGCTTCCAGCCTGCTATATATCACATACAAGTGGGGTTTCATAAAAATGTCATCTATAAGGTCACTGGCTAGTTCTTCCTCAATGGGGAAAATGGTATGCCAAGCTAATTAGAAACAGTGCTACCAATTAATCACAAAACATTATCGTGTTGCAACTAGCATAGAACAGCACAAACTATGTCATAGTTAATATATTTACTGCACATGTTGAAGTATTATAGAACAGCAATAAAATGTGTGCATTATTTACAAAGAAAAACTAAATAAATAAGAGGGGATACCTATGGTTGTTGCATAACATTTAAGAAGTCAGAACAGAAACATGCAAACTTGTTACAAAGTATTGAGTTTACATTCCTGCTTTTGTGAACTGATGTTGCTTTTAGATGTTACCATGGGAAAAATAAGTAAATACATGCATAAATAAATTAAAAAAAAGACTATCCATACTTGGTCACCATCTTTCATTTTAACATGACTTCTAATCTTCTAAATTTCCCATAATGCTACAGCTTACAAAAGCTGTTGCAGATACCCTGTTTGATACCCACTTCATCTCCTGCCAATACAACCATTACATTTCTATAAAAATTAAAAAAATATTTTTCTGTTGAATGCAACAGAACACCCAAAAGTGCCCTCTTGACAAAAGGATTTTTTGTAAAGTCAAACACAATATGAAGAAATGCTTCATCACCATCAAAAACCAGACTCAGGTTGACACTTTGACTACTATACTTCTAATAACTGATTACATTTGTTTTGCATCTAACAGCTACAAAAATGTTATTACAGTGACTGCTGTGATGACATGATTTCAGGAGGTATCCTAGCTTGTGTGCAGCAAGCACATGCAAATAAGAGTTACAATTTTTATATTAATTTTTAATAACAAAAGAAAAAAAAATTAAAGTATTAAGCACATTATTTGACCAGAATACGTTTATAATATTCATCCTGTAAGGTAATATTTGTTTTATTTGAATATATCTATCTCACTTATTCACTCATTCTCTCTCTCTCTCAAAATATATATATATATATATATATATATATATATATATATATATATATATATCTTTAAGTGATATCAGAGCACCTAAAGATGCAGAATCATTAAAATAGAATGTTTTGTAGAGCTAGGTGCTCTGATTACACATGACCATTAAATATATGTGTCCCTCGATTTTGATGACAGGGGAATACATACATCCCCTTCTCCTGCACACTAAGCTACTGTGTCCTGGTCTTGTAGCTTTTGCTTTCTGCTGCTCAGAATGAATTTGATGAGTTGGAATATTGCTTTCCATGTTTAACCGGGCTGGTCTGAAGAGTAGTCTTTCAGATCTGGGCTTTGATGCAGAATGACTGCTGTGTTAGTGTTGCTACTTGTCAGGAATTTTTCATGGTATTTAGAAAATCACGGTCTCTGCCAAAAATCCAGTTTTAATGAGTGCTTGTCAGAATCTTTAATTCATTATGTGAACCAAAAAATTATTAAATATATTTTTGCAACCTGTTTACTATTTCACTCATATTTCCTATTTGCATTTAAATTATGTTGTCAGAATACTCTTCTGTTTGTTTTATCAGGCAACCTGAGAGGTATAAAATGTGAGGATTATCAAACAATGACAGTGATCAAAAATCCTCGTTGTTTTACATCCTAAAAGAAGTACAAAAAGTCTAAAAAGTCTGAGCCATCTTTTTTATAAAAATAAAATAATAGGGCCATCCTCCAAATGCAATTTTTGTTCACTGTGACAATATTATAAATCCCGATTTTGTCTTCAGTATAAATAATATTCTAGAGCTAATAAAAAAATAGAGCCAGGAAAATTGTAAAGTGCATATTACCTGAAATAGTGCACAGATACCCATTCTTTTTCTTCCTGTCCCCATCTCCTCAGCACAATGTTTTAGATCCTCATGCTTAGCTAGTGAAATAGTTTCAACAATCATACCAATTGTCAAAACAGTAAAACTATTATAAAATATTGTTTAACATATGCACTATTTATATATCTCGTTATGTGTTGCATTTACCACATTATTTACTGTTCCGTCAAGGCTGTTGCTACCATGACAGATAACTTTGAAAGAGAAGCACTGCACATTTATGTATTTAATTGGGTGTGGCAAAGACTGTGTAAAGAAATAAAACATTGGTCAAGCTTTTGACTTTTCCACTGGTGATAACCTTATACTGTCTGGCAGTATTCTGGAGCAATATAATTTTGATTTCCTAAGGCCAATTTATAACCAAATGGGACAGGATATTTCAAACAAAAAAGGGGAAATTTTCCAGGCTTAAAATGGCCCACAAGGGGAGCTAGCCTAGTACTTACCTATGAACCTTTTTGTATGAGGGGTATTTACAATTTCCTTCTTGATATTCATTCATTCACCAATTCACTCAGTGCTTTCAGTATATATGCACACAATATATATATATATATATATATATATATATATATATATATATGTGTGTGTGTGTGTGTGTGTGTGTGTGTGTGTGTGTGTGTAAGTGTGTGTATAAACTGCTCATGTCACAATCCTCCATGAATCAAAGTACTTGTCTCATTACATAACTTCCCCTTTTAACCTGTCATAGTGTTACATATATAACAACTCCCCCTTTCAATAACATTCATGCTAAAATCTTTTCCTCTCCTAATAACTATTAGTGGTTTGAGACTTGAAAATGCCTATTATACAAATGGCAAAACACTCCCCCTGTATTCACGAAACCTCCGTGTAAGACTTAATATGTCTTACTCGGAGGCTGCAGTTGAATGGTATGATGTCAGCATGCCATGAATATTCATGAGGGCACGCTGACTCAACTGTAAGTCTTACATGGACCGTGTAAGAAAGTAGGGGGAGTGTCGGACTGCTGAGCAGTCTAAATGTCCACGCTCCTGCAAGTGTTTCAAAAGTAAAAAAAGCACACACACAAGAGCGAGTATGCTCAAATGTCCCTGCACCCAACACTATACTCCCTGATATTGTAAACCCCTATCATAGTTCTAAAATGCAAAATATTAAATATATTTTTTTAAATTCCCAAAATAGCTGCCCGTATTTGCACGTGTGTGCGCGGGTGTGCCCATTGCTTAGCTGCAGTTAGCAATTCAGACATGGAAGAGCATAAGAAAGAATGTTTATGCAAATCACACCAAAAAGCAATAGCATAATGGTAGAGCGTCGGCACAAAGAAGAGAAATTCACGGTTCTATTCCCACCACTCTCCTTTGTATTTATGTTTTAAATCAGTATATGAAATAATACCTGACAAATATGTTTAAACATTACTAAAAAGCAGTGAAATGGCCAATGTATCAGTGAAGAAAATGAATATTTTAAAGGATCCTGATATAAAATTGCCTGCAGTTAAGCAAACGCTTCACCCAGCGCAATAGAGTTGCCCATAGTTTAATAGCACTTTACCTAGCGCAATAGAGGTGCCCACAGTTTAACAGCGCTTTCCCCAGTGCAATAGAGATGCCAATAGTTCAACGGCGCTTTACCTAGCACAATGTGTTTGAGCGGACGTGCGCGCCATGACAACCAGGGCACCGTAGGGCACCGAGGAGCAACATAGAGCAAAGTTACTTAAATGCCGCCACACCCCCTAGCCTGTCTGGACAGTATGAAAATAAAATGAATGACAAGGTTTGAACCCAGGACTCTATGCATCAGAAGCAAAGTACAGAACCACTAAGCCATGACAACATAGGGGAAGCATCCACTGTTAACATTCATATACTTACGAGTGATAGTTTAACCATTACTAAGCAGGTCTGCAGTCAGCCGAGAATTTTACAAAATGGCCAAACACAAAAAAGTGCAGGAAATGCGGCATAATTAAGCCCCACAGTCAGGAATACACGCCATAACTGATTGTAGCTCACATCTGCAGTTAGAATGTCTGGTGTCGGAGAGGGAACACGCTTCCGAGTGCAACGTTGGGGCATCAAGGAGTCCAAATACATGGTTTGGCTCCTTGTACACCATCACGAGACAAGACTCCTGCAGGGCCAGTTCCAAGGGATGGAATACAAGGCAGAGGCTTGAAACCGGTTAGCTCGTGACCTCACCAGTGCCACAGGCATTCCTCGGACTGGTGAGCAGGTCCGTCACCACCATCTAGACCTGAACAGACGAAAGCAGGACCACCTGAACCAGTGGATATAGGAGGCCCGTGGGATGCGGGATGCCCCACAACTGAGTATGTAGCCATGGAATGCAGTATGTAAGAATTGATAATGGAGTATGTATAATGCATAGGTATGTCTCAATATCCCCTCATTTACTTTAGAGCTGCAGGTGACCCTGCTATGAATTAGCAAGCCTATGCTGATAGGCTCCTAAGGCTGTGCCACCAGGCAGGTTAGTGATTATTCTGCATGTACTGTTATATAAAATATGGGAGAGAGCATGAAAGAAAGTTTTGTAGTCCAATAATACAGCCATAAAATTGCCTGAATAAGTCATCTGCATGTACTGTCAGATAAAAACATCAGAGAGGCAGAAAAAGAGTGTAGTAACCCATTAAGAAAGGCAACATATGTCTGGAATAATATCTCTGCAGGCACTGTCATATAAAATAAGTGAGTGAGCCTGAAAAAAGAGTGTGCTAACCTATTAATAAAGGTATAATATGTCTTGAACATGTCTACCATATACACCGTTAAAACAAATAAAGGAGTGAGCCTGTGGAAAAGTGTGTAATGTCATTAATAAAGGTCTAAAACCCAGAGTGTGTATGTGTCACAGAGTCTGAAATGTTGTTGTACCCTGGCATTATACAAACAGTACTGTTTGAAAAGGTACTGACAACCCAGAGTTGTGCAATCCCATATAAAGTGGGTGATGGAAGTGCTAGTAGCTGTGAAACATATATACAGTCCACAACAGTCAGTTACTGGCTGGCATGAATAACTAAAGCTGGCACATGTGTAGCATGCTACATTTTCCCCAAAAATGTGAATGTGTGTCTAGAAGTGCAGGGTTCTGTATAAAATGAAGTGAAAATGTCATGTGAAAACATCCCAGATATGTAGATAAAGAAATATAAATGCAATCAAGAAATATGTAGCAATAACATCTGCATCCTGGACAGTTAGTATGTCAGATATAGGTCAGGCATATATTGAACTAGCCAAACCCATTACACAACCTAATGTATGGTGGCAAGTGTAATAATACATGTAGGGGATAAACACTTGCAGTCACTAGGAATGTAATGTAGATGAAAAGGTCATTAAAAGATGTTAACCGAGGTATTTTCTATACCCTACTGTATGTGCATAAACCATGCAATTCCACACCTCAATGGGTATGTGTAATCTTAAATATTTGTTGGGAAATATGTCCTACTGTTCTATAAATATTTGCATTCACGTTGATGCATGTGCCCAGTTTGAACACCACAATCATGGTGGCCTGTTGCTACCAAACATCCCTGCATGCTGTTGGAATAACCACTGTGGTTCAATATGTGCATGTGTTATGCTTGCTGTTCAACTGTTGTACCCTTGGTGTGTTGGGTTAATGGGAATATTATTGCATGCTGTTACAACTAATCTGGAATGCTGTTTTGCTTATGTTGTAATTAAACACACCTAATCACAGAACATATGGGAAGGCCGGTCCCAGCGGACCCACTTGTCCCTCCTCAGCCGGTGAGTGCACCTGGCACCAGCAGGTCCAGTGCCTAGCCTGGGCTCCCCTCCTCCATTGGTCCTGTACCACCTTCAGGTGGAAGCACTGCAGGAGATGGGGCTCGCCCCCCCGTGCAAGCGTGGGCAGAGAAGGGCCACCTGTCACCCTTCGAAGGGTCTGGGCTGTGGTGCGTAGGGAGATCCAGCATACAGTCGCTAATCCCCTATGCCAGCTTGAGGCGAGAGTGGCGCGTCTCATGGGTGAGCCTGCCTGTCCTATGCAGCCCCCAGCACAGCCACCCTCAGGGCTGTGAAGGTTCAGTGGTGACTGCCCAGGGGTGGGGATCTCAATTCCACTGTTACCATCTGTGGGCTCATGGGCTTGCGATTTCCAAACATCCGACCTTGTCAATTGTGTTCACCCACCCCATGTGTCATACACCACCCCTGTATGCGTCTTGTCTGTTTTGTCTGTTTACCTTCCCAACCTACCTCCCCGGACATACCTACTTCCTCTACCTCACTTCCCACTTCCACCTGAAAAAAAAGGGGCAATCTGTACCCACAAAAAGATTATGCCCCATACATAGCTGCCCATTTCGCACACATGTCCATTGGACAAACATGTAAGCTGATAATTATAATTGGCAGTACAACATACTTTGTTGTCCTCACCCCTCTCCCAGGGGTGGAAGGTTTCACATTTCACTCCAAATTTATTGCATATGCACAGGTGTTGCTATTAAAGAAATGGGCAGTTATGGACCTTCCCTACACCTGTCCTGCACATCCTGAGCTTGTTTACCTACTGTGTGTCCCTCTTTGTGCCCACTTTTTCACCACTTTCCTATCTCCCCATTTTCTTTTCTTTAAAAGAAATTAGTGTGGGGGTTAGCGGGAGTAACTACTTTTAAGCGGTAGTAAGTGGGTTTAAGCGAGTGTGCGCATGTGTGCGCTTAGCTTAGTATTGCTAAGCATTGCGCAAACCTGCTTACAACTTGCTGTTATTTACTTGAAATACCTTCTCTTGCTTACTTTGAACAAGCTTAAACTGTTTTTTAGCTGTTTGTTGCATTATATAATATCTGCACTTAAAGTTTCATTTGGTCGAAAATTGGTCGAAAGTTTGTTTGTTTGTTTGTTTAATTTAACTGTTGAGGCTACCCACTAAAGTGTGCTAGCCTGTGTAACTGATTTATTACTGTTTTCTGCATTTCTGTGTGCTTTCTATCTGAAAAACAAAAAAAACAAAAAAAATCCTTGTTTTCCCGCCTCTCCTCGACTAGTTTAGACCAGTTTACAGGCTTTGCTGTATTTTGGGCTGTGGTGTAGTTCCTCTGTTGTCCATTACCTTACTTAGATAGAAGGAAGTTTCTTTGCTCACCAGTGGGAGTGGGGAGCCTTGAGCAGCCTATCTGTCCGTGAAGGAGTGACCTCAGCACAAGAGCTGTAGTAATTGGTTGTTTTGGACCATTTCTAGCTCTTTTGAAGTTCCCTGTTTAAAATCCACCTCTGAGCATTTTTCTCTGGCTATACTATTCAGAGACAGCTACACGTGGTCCTGCAGAGTGGTCCTAGCTACAGAGAACTGAGAAAAGTGACTACTTTCCTGATTTAAGTATTTTTGCTGTTTTTTTACTTGAAATACCTTCTCTTGCTTACTTTGAACAAGCTTAAACTGTTTTTTTAGCTGTTTGTTGCATTATATAATATCTGCACTTAAAGTTTCATTTGGTCAAACATTGGTCTAAAGTTTGTTTGTTTGTTTGTTTAATTTAACTGTTGAGGCTGCCCACTAAAGTGTGCTAGCCTGTGTAACTGATTTATTACTGTTTTCTGAATTTCTGTGTGCTTTCTATTTAGACCATTTCTAGCTCTTTTGAAGTTCCCTGTTTAAAATCCGTGTTTGCACGGCTTTGCGCAATTGTGTGCATAGCACAGCAGTGGTTAAACAAGGTTAAACTTTTTCTGGCTCCGCCAAGTCTGCTCTTCAAATTTTCCCTTAGAAAGCTCTACTCTTAGAATAACCAGTCTACTCGCTATATTATAACCTAGCACTTGTTCTCAAAGCTTCTCTTCTAAGTAAGCACTCTCAAACTAAAGTAAGCACTACATCCACCTACCACCCCTGTGAATACCCACTTCCCTTAAAGGCACAGCACTCTCTTATAATATTCTAGCATGTCGGGTGGTAGATTACTAGCATCCTCTCCTGTTCCACTGGTTAATCTTGGAATCTTGAGACAATGCTACAACTGTCTTATGTACACAGACAACCCTCTCCTCCTCCCAACAAACACAAATACATGTGAGAGATGCAACTATATAGCCAAACTGGATGCTGAACTCTCTCAACTCAGGACTAGCAAGACCAGACAGGAGAAGAAGGTAACCACACACACAACAAACTCAGTAACACATAGACCTACCCCAACTGCAAATCAAACACATAATGACACAAAGACATACTCGGAGGCTCTAATAAAAAACTTACCAAAACAACAGAGGCTCCCAAAGCAGACACCCAAAAACCCTCCACCTCAAAACATAACACATGCAATACATACTTCAATAAATCGGTGTGTCAAACAATCACAGCCCTTAAGGCCAAAAACTATGCCTGATAAACTAGGGATAGGTGACTCTATAGTCAGACACACTGACGTTCCACTTACCAGGCTGAACAAAGAGAGGGTAACGGTGAGCTGCCTATCGGGGGCTAGGATCCGCCACATAACACACGCACTCAGGTCACTCGAAAGCACGTACAAATATGACTACGTCATTGTCCATGCAGGCGTGAATGACCTGAAATGTACCTCCCTGGACTACATGAAAAGAGACATAGAGGAGCTCTCTGATTATGTAGCCCAGGCTGGTATGACCCTGACCCTGAGCAGCATCTTGCCCTCACCAAGAATGATGCCACAATACAAAGCTTTAATAATTGGCTCAATTACTGGTGTCATTCTAGGGGGATCCAATGTCTGTCTGCTTGGAATGACATACTGGACAAGCCATGCTGCTTCACAAGGGATGGCTTGCACCTGTCACCACTGGGCTTCCGGATATTGGATAAGGCTCTTGCCACCCCCATAGTGCCTTTTTTAGGCAAGGTTCAAAAGACAAAACCCACCTCCTTAGAAAACAAAAATGGAAAAAAATTAAGGGTAATGCTGCTCAATGCCAGAAGTCTAAATCTCAAGATGCAGGCTCTCGAAGCACTCCTCAGTATGGAGAACATCGATGTCTGCGCAGTAACTGAAACCTGGTTCAAGGCTCCTGAGAGCACCCCAGCGCTACCAGGCTTTACCTCGTATCATGCTTTTCGGCCCCAAAACCCAGGCCGAACCACAAAGGGAGGGGGAGTGTCCATATTCATCAAGGATACCCACACCTCCAGGTTAGTGGCAACTCATGAAGCATCGGAGACCATCCAGGTGCAACTAACCGTAGGCAAAACTGCTATACAACTGGTTGCATGTTATAGACCACCTTCGCAATCTCAAGAACCCCATTCAGCCTTCCTGAAGACATTGGAGGATATGAATGTCTCACCAAATACCATCATATTGGGAGACTTCAACTACCCTAACATAGCCTGGGTGCACTATACTAGCCCTAACACCATAGCCCAAAGGTTCCTGGAATTTATAAACTCAAATGCAATGGAACAGCTAGTCACCTCTCCCACAAGGGGAGATAATATACTAGACCTGATCATCACAAACATGGGGACAAAATGCACCACACCGGAAGTATTCCCCTCACTAGTGAGATCTGACCACAAACTAATCACCCTGGATATACATATCCCACCTCCACCCCCAGCACAAAAAACTACAGTGAAAAACTTCTCAAAAGCCGACTTTACACTTCTTAAGACTGAGATGGTATCCTTTAAGCCCACTGGGCCAGTGGAAGCCACATCCCACAATGCTGAATCCTTCACAAATGCTTTCTACGGACATCTCCAAGAATGCATGGATCATGCAATCCCAAATAAAACCAAGACCCTCTCCACTAAGGGAAAGCATCCTGTCTGGTGGACCCCAGCAATAAACAAATTGTATAACAAAAGAAAGAAGCTACTGCAAGACAGAGCAAAATCCCATAAAGGGAAGGCATCTCTGATCAGCACTAGTAGAAAGCTACGTTCTCTCATAAAAACATCCAAGGCCAACTTTGAGAGAAAAATCACCAAGGACACTAAAGATAACCACAAGGCCTTCTTCAGGTATGTTAGAAACCTGGGCGGAAACCCTCAGATATGCTCAGAGTTAGTACACAACGACAAAAAATTCACCGAACCCACAGATATTGCCAACATTCTGGCAGACAGGTTCAGTACAAATTTCTCTCCTCCCTCACCCTCAAAAGAAGAAATACTTATCCCAGCTGAATGTAACCTCCCTGTCATTTCAGATGTCCAGGTGAGAGCCGCCCTCAGCAAAGCAAAAAACACAGCATCAATGGGACCTGATGGTATCCCCAGTTGCGTGCTATTTGAACTCCAAGAGGAGCTAAACCCGCATATAAAAATGCTATTTAACCTTAGCCTTACTACAGGATATGTACCTGAACACTGGCGTACAGCAATAGTGGTCCCACTCCACAAAGGAGGCACCTCTACAGACCCTGGGAACTACTGCCCCATAAGCTTAACCAGCCTGGTCTGCAAAGCTATGGAAAGAATCATTATGGAACTCATAAACAGTGACATTGGGGACCTACAGACACTTGATCCCACCCAGTTCGGCTTTGTAAAGGGCAGATCCTGCCTTTTGAACCTGGTTGACTTTTTCGAAACAGTCACTAGAGCCATTGATGAGGGCAAAGCAGTCCATACAGCCTACCTGGACTTGGCTAAAGCCTTCGACACAATACCCCACTCAGGCATCATAGACAAGCTCAACAGCTTAAATGTAAATCCATATGTCACAAGATGGGTTGCAAACTGGCTAAAGAACAGAACCCATAAAGTCAAAATTGTGGGAGTCATGTCAGACTCAAAGCCAGTCACAAGTGGTGTCCCACAGGGCTCTGTCCTGGGACCCCTCTTGTTCGGCATTTACTTCTCAGATGTGAAAGCAAACATGGGAGGGTTGTGGCTGACAAAGTTTGCAGATGACTGCAAACTAGGCGCCATAGTCGATACACCAGCTGACACATACATCCTACAGAAAGGCCTCACCGAAATGGACAACTGGTGCCGGAATCATGGCCTTAAACTGAATGCCAAGAAATGTATAGTCATCCCCTTTGGGAAAAACAAAGTAGCCACAAATTATCACATAGACAGTAACCCACTGAGTACGGAAAAAGTAATAAGAGACCTGGGGACCCAAGTCAATAGTGACCTCTCATTTGACACCCATGTTGCCAAAGTGGTTAGAAAGACTTTCTACCTTGCCCACCTTATCATGAAGGGATTCACATCCAGATCAAAGGAGGTCATTGTACCCCTATACTCCTCCCTTATCAGGCCCATGATTGAGTACAATGCCCCATTTGGTATGTACCTCACCCGGCACTTACAACAGCTGGAGAGACCCCAGAACTACCTCACCAAGAGGATCAAGGGTCTTCAATATATGTCATATGCTGCCAGGCTAAAGAAACTCCAGCTCTATTTAGTAGCATACTGCCTGCTCAGAGGTGATCTGTGCCTGACGTACAAGGCCATGTCCAATCAGGAATTGATGGACATGCTCCACCTCAAAAAATTCATATCCATCAGAACCACGAGAGCTAAAAATTTAAACCTCAGCACAAATATGAATAGGACATGATGGAGGGACAGATTCATAACTCAGAGGCTTCCCATACTCTGGAACAGAATCCCAGTTCATGTTAGGCAGAGCCCATCACTGACTCTCTTCAAGAGAAATCTTGACAAGTGGATGGGAGATCGTAGGTTTACCCCTGGGGTCATCCCTGTGTCACTACTAGACAGAGGCACAGTAAACTAATTCTATTAAGTAAGGGGGTCTTCAATGTGTCACTACTAGACAGAGGCACAGTATTCTAAATCTATTCTGTACACTTTAGTACCACTACAAGGGGTGGCAAAAGCCACATCACTATGGCTAGGCTTATAAATGCCCCAGGGCAGATAGCCTAGTACTAAACTATTAAACTATGAAACTATAAAAGTGCCTTAGTCACTCTATGGCAGAGCCCTTGTACTGCTCAGCAGCAAAATAAATACTCTTGTCAGTCTCGAACCCCACACCTTGAACTCACCAGTCTGTATGAAGTACCACTAAGCCACAGAACATATACAATAACTTGGTGCTGTAAGAAATATATCATGCATTACAATGAGTGAATGTAAAGGGAAAATCGGAAAGCCATAGGAATACATTGCAATAACTACTGTTGTATTCCAGTTAATTCTCTAATTTGAAAAGAAAGGACATACTCCCATGTATCCAGTGTTAGCATTAGGAGGTGTGAGTAAACCTACACACTGAGAAGAGTGTACTGGAAGAAGCAACAGTCAGGTTTCAGTACAACATGCATTTCACTGGCTACAACCCAGCTTCAGATATGAGACATATACCATCCTTCTGGCTGAGACAACAGTGTCCACAGCAAACAAGCATGGGCCCCACCTTGCACAAATGAAAGGGCTACGCCTACCTAACCTAGCATTTTATAGCAGTGCCTGCAATCACAGTGAGTACTGCAATTACCACACAGCAGGCTGCATGCAATTACTAAATGGTGGGCACCAATTGGTGCAGAGGCCATCACATGCACATGTGCACATACCTAGAAAAGCAGCCTGTACTTGCTGTCCACACATGCAATAATATCATTGCACCAACTGAGAGAGAAAGAGAAAGATTCAGAGCGAGAGAGACAGACAGACAGAGACAGACAGACAGACAGACAGATGGAGACAAACAGGCAGTAAGAGACAGACACTGCAAAGAAAGACCAACACACAGAGGAAACCAAAACTAAAAAAAAAAAAAAAAAAGCAAGGAGGTGAGGAATACAAATATAAGGTATGTAACAGATATGTATTTGCTGGCATCCGAATGATGTGTCTGACGGGTACTCTACATACTGTGAATCATCCATATGTGGCAGCAGTCCGTATCTATATGTATATGCACATGTACATAGGGCAAGGGACATACTGCAACTGTTAGTGAAGGCTGGACATATATATGCTGTTGAAGGTTGCTATGTGCACATATGTATGTAGGTTGTAGTGTGTGGCATTGTAGACAGCAAGCAGTGCCGGTATATGTCATGTGGTGGTTAAACGCTGTGGGACTGAGCTACAGGCAGTGAGGCCTGCTACAGCTATATGGCCTGAGGACAGCAAAATGCATCCTGCACAACACTGTGCAATATTATTACATAACAGTATGTCTCACAACTGTTGCAAAATTGACATCCCCACCATGAGAGGTGGGCAGTATATGTGCCTATATGTGCATCTATATGTACAAGACTGGATGTATACATGGATGTGTATATATATGTATGTATAAATATAAGTATATATATATATATATATATATATATATTAATATTGATATATAAATATAGATATATATATATATACATATATAGATACATAGATATATATATATGGACATATATATATATATAAATATATCCATATATAAATATATAGATAGATATATACATATATACATATATAGATATATATAGATGTATATATAGATATATATGGCTATATCTAGATATATATAGACAAATATAGACATATATGGATATTTATAGATATGTATAGATATATATGTATATATATATATATATATATATATATATATATATATATATATATATATATATATATATATATATATATATATATATATACACATATATATATATATATATATATATATATATATAAAGAGAGAGAGAGAGAGACAGAGAGAGAGATAGAGGGAGACACGAGGTCATACGTACTGCAACAGGTGCCTGTTAATCAAGGCATGGACTGAACACCAGTGTTGGTACTGCAGTGCCATACCCCATTCCAAAACACTTTACCCAGTAACTACCACATAGGTGGTAGTCTGCCTAACACTGAAGGTGTCAGAAGGGAACATGGGACACAGGTGGACAGTAGCCTCCCCGTTGATAATCACAGTGCCACACTAGTCTTGTAATCTGTATACGTGGTACATGTCATCACAAAAGGTGTGTCATCTAGGGAAATATAGGTCAGTGTTCCCCTCTACTCACCCTCTACTCATCACAATGCCCCATGTGGTATGTACCTCACATGACAACTACAGCAAGTGGAAAGGCCACAGACATACCTCACAAAGAGTAATACTGCCCTCAAACACATGCCCTATGCAGACTGACTCAGAAAACCACAGCTAGAGTGCGTTGCATACCACCCACCCAGAGGTTACCTCTGCTGGACATACAGAGGTATGTCACACCCATAGCAGTCAGCCAACCACAATGTCAACACCTCACAATCACTCCAGGCTACATGACCTAGGGCTCTAATTCTCGCTACCTCACTAAACAGCACATGCTGGAGGTACAGGTTCCTATCCACAAATATGCCATACTCTGGACTAAACCACCCAGCATTAACAAACAAGGCTCCTCATTAGCAGATGTCATACATACCCCTGATGATTGTTTGGGAGATAGGTAATATGCCCTGGGAGTCACCTCTGTGTACTGGTTGACAGGAGCATGTGAAATCACATTACATGTGTGTCAAAGGCCAGGGTAGCATATGGCTAGGCTGCTCTAGGCCCTAGTGCCAATAGTGTATTACCTACCTATGACACAATGCACACACACATGTACTCAGTGCAATACCTGCTATGTGAGGTGGAATGACTGTGATAGTGAATGTGTGCAAGGGCTGTAAAGGTGTGATATCTTAGAGTGAGGTTGTTTCTGTCATGGTAGTTTGTGTCCTAGGTGTGAGGCCAGAGAAAGATGTGTCAGTTATTGGGATGCAGACATAGTAGGATGGCATATGTTGTGATGTAGTTCCTTGTGTACAACTGTGGTGTCCCATTGTAGGCTGAAGCAATACATGTATGCTCAGTAAGTGGTACTGCTGGTGAATCCACCTCACATATAAACTGTTGTACTACCTGAAGCTGTAAGCCTAAACAGCACAGTATGGTGTATGTTCACATGCCCTGGTAACACTGTCTTGTGGGTTTCTTGTAGTCTGCACAGATTACATACCTCAGGCATAAGCATCTATAAGTAGGGGCACACAGTACTGTAAGGTACACAGGTAATGCTCATCTGTGTCGGCATACATTTGTGTGTTGTATGTATGTCTGATGTGTGTGTAATGATGCCTTTGCCATGCCCGCAATCACATGTGTGTTACAGGGTATGTGTGTGTACCTAGCAACATGTATACTGTGTTACAGCAGTATGCCAGGTATTTTAACAACTGTGAACATATGTTAGGTAGGGGTATGACATCAACAACTAGGGTGGTTTACTGGTAATACTGCAAATGTACTTTACATTCAATGTATTGAATGACATATGTCCTCATGCATTAGCTTGATATATACCCCCGTGGCGAGGTTGTGCATTGTATCCCAAACAGTGTGCCGAGTACCGGTGTATACTGGTTTGTTATATGGAGTGTGGCAAGCACTGTCAGCCAGTTATGGGCTGAGCACTGATATGTGATATTAAATGTGTGTATCCTCTGACAGACAAACAGATGCTATATATGGCAGTTAAGTGATATCTGTACTTAATAATGTTAAGTGTGCCACATGACTTGCTCACACATATTGTTTAATTGTCTTCCAGGGTTATGGCTCATCAACGCAATCCATCATATACAGCTGTGGATGAACAGGAAATACATAACAGCCTGGTGCAGCACTATACACTGCTGTTTTCCAGGGCCAGCCAGCACCAGCATGAGCGTACGGCACTGTGGCAAGACCTTGTTCATCAGGTAAATGACATAGGCATGCATAACCAGACATATGAGCAGCTACGCCATCACTGCAGTGATTTAATTAGACATGTCCGGCGGCATGCATCTGATATCCATAGACAACAGCTTGCCACAGGTGGTGGGGAAGCCATACATCCCCCCCTCACCAGAGTAGAGGAACTGCTCCTAAGCATGGTGGCTCCTGGCCTACAGCAGCAACAGCATCACACATGTGTCATCATGGAGGCCGGAGCTACCCAGCATGATGACATGAAGCGTGCAGGTAATATGCCCTAGCTGTAGACTACTGTTACCTGTATTGTTAGAATATACATATGTGAGATGTGTACTGTGTGTTCAGCAGTTGTGCTGCCCATTGTGTGCAATACCGATATTTGGAATAGTATCTATACACCTGTGACTGTTGACTGTTGTTCTACTGTAGTTTAGCACACTCACAGTTGCAATGCCACAGTTGTGGCCACTGACAAACTGTGTCATATTCTTGTAGGTCCCTCTGGTGTGACAGTAGGGCAGACGATACATGCTGGTGAGTGTGTTAGCACTTTAATATTGGTAATGACATGTACATGTCATAATTGAGGTGTAGGCTATGTACACATAACACACCTACACATAATGCATGCTGTGCATGTTTGCTGTGAGACATTAAACATCTCAGTTAAGTCAGTAGCTGCCTCAATCACATGCAATGCACAGAGCAGCAGACACATTTGTGGCAACACTGTAATGCACATTGGTTATGCATAGTTGCTACAGCTGTACACAACAGAACACGTTTATCATACGCAGTACACGAAAACATGCTACATTTGGCATTACCACACACCCGCTGTAAGGTCACACTTCAGTATCCCACATGTTATGCACACACACATGATGTCCCTCAGGTGTAGAGGTCTACCATGGGGCTGTGCAACACTCTTCAACACATAACACAGTCATGTTAGGCAATGCTCCCTATTGGGCAACTCACACACCCATGTACAAAGTGGCTGTGTAATTATGAACATACCCACAGCACTGTAGTTCGGGTACAGCATGCTAGGCAGAGGTCTTGCACACATTAGTAGCTGTGAGTGACCACAAGATGCATGATGATGATGGCACAGGGTACTACATCCCATCCAGTTACAGTGACCACAGTACTACTCAGGGCAGTCATCACTGTGCACTTCAATGTTGTGTGTGTGCAAACATCTGCACCTATACACAATATGCATAGCATGTTGTGTGTGTGCTTACATATGCCAGTATACACAATATGCACAGCAGTCACCATCCGAACAAAGTGTCACATATATGTCATGAATTGCTAGTGGGTGTATAGGTCACATGACACACATTGGGTATGTGTGGTGTTTAATGTTGCAGTTGTGTAGCATGCCATGCCATGGCTGGCACTGACATATCTGCAATATGTCCCACACTCACCATAACCACTGTACATTGGCCATGTTGAGCATTGGGATTCCTTCATGTCAACATGCACCACTCATCCCGTGTGTGTACATAGCATGCATGTGCTACACCTGTGCCACTATTATCTGCTATGGATACAGACACTGTACTCAGACATGGCAATCTATGTGTCACACAAATGACACATTCAGCCATGGTATGTATACCTGTGAGTGATGGTGCACAGGGCATTGCAGAGCTGATGATACTTGCACAGCAATGTTGTGTCCAGGTACACATTGTGTTCTAGGGTGTAGCCAATCACTGAACTACACAGTTGCATCAAAGCCATGTACACTTCCATGAAATAGGGGCATCTACACTTGCACTGCATGGTCTTGTGCAACATATATTCTGCATGCTGACACGTGTGTAGTGACTGTTTGCCTTGTGATACTGACACCCACCTTCACCCACTATAGAGTGTGTGTTGGTTTGCTGGTGTGTGTGTGTATGTGCTGTAGTGAGGAGTGTATATGTGTGCATGTGTGCATGTGGTCATGTGTTCATGTGTGCATGTGTGAATGCGTGCATGTGTGCATGCATCATGTGCAGACTGTAAAGTGTGTTTCCTGACTTCCTCTCACAGGTGCTGAGATAGGGGTAGCCGAAAGCAGCAGGGAACCTGAAGCCACTGCCACGAATAGTGGTGATGATGAGAGAGGTATTGTGATGGCACAGGAAGGTTTGACAGGGTCTGTCATTGGTCCACCAATTGACAGTACACAGCGTTCAACCCCATCTATGCGCACACTCATGCTGTCAATACATCCCTCACCACCAATGGCCATAGGTGAGGGACAGCATACAGTTGGCATTGACTGGGAGAGTGTGGTACCCATGGCACTTGTATCCCCTCACAGCAGCCATAGCCGTATTCCTGGAATGGTACCACATACCTGGAAGTCCAGGGGTTCTTGGGGGAGCACCACTGGTTGTATTGCCCCTGGCAGACGTGCCCTCAAAGGTCTTACAACATCCAGTATTTTCCTGGCTGTAATATAGGCTCAGGCACATATGGAACGGTACACCAGACAGGGACTTAGGGCACAGAGGGCCCATTACACTGCTATCAATGACAGCATCTGTGACCTTGCCAGTGCCATCTGGAATTACACTGAGTTCATTGATAGACATTGGGGGGAGACAGTAGCTGCCCTCCACAATATGTCTTCCATGAGCCAGGACCATGCGGGACAGTTGTGACGTCGACGTGGATGCATGCCAGCAACAGCAACAGCTGGCAGTGGTCGCGGACAGCCCACAATTCACAGCCACTCCCATAGAGGCAGTACCAGCCCCAGCCATGCTGGGGCTGGCCTGCCCATTGACCATCCCAGTAGACCATGTGCACGTGGCCCTGGCCAGTCCCAGCAGGGACATGGGTGCAGTCATCATACCTCTGCCTCTGATAACAGTACCCAGTCGGGGTTGGTACCCGATACTATCCGTAGCACCCCTGCCAGGCACAGGTACTGTGTCCATGGCTGGGGACAGTGAGCTGTACAGCCTGGCAGGTACAGTCTGTGGCTGTCCCACAAACTACCGTATATGGCAGCCACATGGTGGAGCTGTGCACATGCAGACACACACTCATCAACCAAACAACTAGGGCTCACACATACACACACAGACATTGCATCAACGTTGGCCCATGCTGTACTGTTGTCCCTCACACACACACACACACACACACACACACACACACACAAACACACACACACACACACACACACACACACACACACACACACACACACACACAGAGACATGTCGATTGGATGGGTCAATGTCAGGCTCTGGCAAACAACAACACACCCTGTGCATATTATGATACCTGTGCCACCTCCTGTCATCTGTAACAGGCTAACATGGTGCTGATGCACAAGGTGACATTATAGCAGCGTAGCAATATTAGCAAGTTGTCAACAGGAAAGTGTAATGACATCCTTGTAGGTATGTCTGAGGAGGCATTATGCATCACAGCTCTGATTGTCAATGTAGCATTGTTTACACCACTGTTAGGTCTGTGTATGTGTTGTCCACCCATGTGCCACTTGGCTGAAGTGTACTGTGTTGCCAGCATGTGTTAGTGAGTGGACAGTACGTGTGTGATGTGTGCAGTACAAATTAGCAAGTGTACATCTGTGAACATGGTGGGTGCGCACTGTCTGCATTTACGTGCATGGTGGACACATGGGACGTGTGGCATACCCTGTTCTACACATTGTTAACATCTCATAGTAACTTTCAATGGCCAGTATGCATTCTACTGCAGTTATGTACTAACATGGGTCCACATGTGTGTATGACATGGGTTGACACTATGCTGTGGGTGATACTGTTAAACATCTGTCAATGATTTGCGGTCTGGTAGTATACACAACCTCAACAGCATGACTATAAGCAATCATTGGATGATGTCCTGACAAATGGCACACAGCTGTAGGGAACTCAGTAACAGTTGGATCCTTCCGGTACTATACTCGAACACTAACCAGTAGTATTGACCGCCACCCATTCCTGGGACCACACCTGTTTGGCATATAGCCCCCTTAGGTACATGCAAACACACTAGGGATGTGTCCATCCACATCTGGGAATGCATGCATTGGCCTACAATGCATTCCCTGGATGGGACGCATATCCTACACAATGGTATCATGCAGACAGATACCTGTTGTCTGATACATGCTGTATAGCAGTAAACCGGCTATGGCATAGTCATCCACATTTACTATACATACTATCCCATCAGTACCACATTGATGGTAGACCTCAACATGTATGTTGGGTACCAATGTGTACATACAGCCTCATGTTATGTCAGCTATGAAACAACTTGTTGCCACTCCCACAAGAGGGGAAAACATACTGGACCTGATCATCACCAACATAGGGACTCTATGCTCCAGACCAGAAGTGTATCCCTCAGTGGTAAGATCAGACCATAAACTAATCTCACTAGATATTCACATCCCGACCCCAGCCCCTGCCCAGAAAGCCACAGTGAAAAACTTCTCTAAAGCAAATTTCACACTCCTCAAAACCGAGGTGGAATCCTTCAAAGCCCCCAGGCCTGTGGAAAATACGGGCCAGACCGCAGAATCCTTTATAAACGCATTCTATGAACACCTTCAGGAATGCATGGATCATGCAATCCCAAATAAAACCAAGACCCAATCCTCCAAAGTTAGGCGTCCTGTCTGGTGGACCCCAGCCATAAACAAACTATACAATAGAAGGAGGAAGCTACTACATGATAGAGCAAAATCCCAAAAAGGGAAGGCATGTCTGACCAGTATTAGCAAAAAACTACGGGCACTCATAAAATTGTCTAAGGCCAGCTTCGAGAGAAAAATTTCACAGGACACTAAGGATAATCACAAGGCTTTCTTTAGTTATGTTAGGAACCTGGGTGGGAATTCCCAGATATGCTCAGAATTAGTCCAAAATGACAAAAAATACACCGAACCCACAGACATTGCCAACATCCTAGCTGACAGGTTCAGTGCAAACTTCTCCCCCCCTTCCCCACCAAAAGGGCAAATATCTATCCCAGCAGAGTACTGCCCCCCTGACATCTCAGATGCTCAGGTAAGAGCCGCCCTCTCCAAAACAAAAAACACAGCATCAATGGGACCAGACGTTGTCCCAGGCTGCGTCCTACATGAACTCCAAGAAGAACTAAACCCAAACATAAAACTACTGTTCAATATCAGCCTTACTACAGGATATGTAACCAAAGAGTGGCGTACAGCAACAGTGGTCCCTCTCCACAAAGGCGGTGCCTCAACGGATCCTGGAAACTATCGCACCATAAGCCTGACTAGCTTGGTCTGCAAAGCTATGGAAAGGGTCATCATGGACCTCATAAATAAAGATATTGGGGACCTACAGACACTGGATCCTACCCAGTTCAGCTTTGTTAAGGGCAGATCCTGCCTCTTAAACCTGGTTGATTTCTTTGAAACAGTCACCAAGGCCATTGACAAGGGGAAGGTGGTCCACACAGCCTACCTGGACCTTGCAAAAGCCTTCGATACAATACTCCACTCGGGCATTATAGATAAGCTCACCAGCTTAAATATAAACCCCTATGTCACTAGATGGGTTGCAAGCTGGCTCAAGGACAGAACCCACATGGTTAGAATTGCTGGTGCCATGTCAGACTCCAAACCAGTTACAAGTGGCGTCCCACAAGGCTCAGTCCTGGGACCTCTCTTGTTCGGTATATATTTATTGGAGGTACAGGCTAACATGGAAGGACTGTGGCTGACCAAGTTCGCAGATGACTGCAAACTGGGCGCCATAATTGACTCTTCAGCCGACACAAGCATCCTACAAAAGGGCCTCATAGAAACAGACAACTGGTGCCAGAGCCATGGCCTCAAGCTAAACGCCAAAAAGTGTATAGTCATCCCCTTTGGCAAAAACAAAGTGCCCACAAATTACCACATAGGTGGTAATCCATTAAGTACGGAAGAAGTAATTAGGGACCTGGGGACCCAAGTTGATAGCAATCTCTCATTTGACAATCATGTGGCCAAAGTGGTTAGAAAAACATTTTATATAGCCCACCTAATCATGAAGGGATTCACATCTAGATCAGGGGAGGTCATCGTGCCTCTTTACTCATCCCTCATCAGGCCCATAATTGAGTACAATGCCCCTTTTGGGATGTACCTTACCAGACACCTGCAGCAACTGGGAAGACCCCAAAAGTACCTCACCATGAGGATCAAAGGGCTCAAACAGATGCCATATGCTGCCCAGTTAAAGAAACACCAGCTCTACTCAGTGGCATACCGCCTGCTCAGAAGCGATCTGTGCCTGACGTATAAAGCCATGTCCAACCTGGAATTAATGGACATGCTGCACCTCAGAAAATCCAAATCCCATCGAGCTACGCGCTTGAGAGACTTGAACCTCAGCACTGAAATAAATAGGACATGCTGGAGGGACAGATTCATAACCCAGAGGCTCCCTTCACTCTGGAATAAAATCCCAGTCCAGGTTAGGCAGAGTCTCTCATTGACTCTCTTCAAGAGGAATCTTGATGAGTGGATGGGAGATAGTAGGTTTACCCCGGGTATCACTTCTGTGTCACTGTTAGTCAGAGGCACAGTATCCTAACCTCAAAAAAGGGCATAGCAAAATTCATTTAAAATGGGTGGCGAAAGCCAAACACACTCTGGCTAGGCTTATAAATGCCCTAGGGCAGATAGCCTAGTATGAACCTATGAACCTATGTGTCCCTTGGTATCCACATATCCATAGGTATTGTGGAGTCCCTCAGTGTATCACATAAGACATTAGAGGCCAGAATGCATATCCACAAGACAATTGTTCACCTATACAGACTGTCCATTATTGACAGTCGTTGTTGTGTATGAACATGTCTGACATATACCCCAGGCATTAAGCCTCACTCACACTACTCTTTAGTAACTGTCATGGGTTTGTGTGGCACAGATGACCTTGGCCACAGATCATAACAGTGGACGGCCTTGCCACATACTTGCATATGTGACCTACGATCTGAGAAGCAGCGGCGTAACCTGTCAATGGAAACAGATGTATTCATGTGGTATGCAGGCTTCACACCTATGTACTGATTGAAGGGACATGTACATATATATATATATATATATATATATATATATATATATATATATATATATATATATATATATATATTTGCCACACAGATACGTGATGTGTGCAATGCACTTGCTGTTTTAATCATAATATGTCCTACCATAGTAAAATCAAAACCCACACTGCATTGACCAACAGTGACACACACACTGGCAGTGTTTTCAGGATTCAAACCCCTACCTCACTATGTTATGATACTATACAGAGATGCATTAACACGTCATGCTATTTGCTTTACTGGCTGGTGTCTTTTCTCCTGCTTTATTGGTAGGATGGTGACATCATCAGACTTTCCAAATGGGAATGTACCTCTTTTAGTGAGTTTTCCCAGTCTCTAAAAAGAGAACACCTCTTAAAGGAAACTGTACACAGCCCCCCACACATACACTCACAGTCAGTGCTTGTAGGATTCAAGCTCCTACCTAACTATGTTATGATACTAGAGAGAAATGCATTAACACGGTGCGCTATTTGCTTTTCTTGCTGGCTTCTCTTCTCCTGCTGTATTTGTAGGATGGTGACATCATTAGACTTTCCAAAGAGGAATGTACCTCTTTTAGTGAGTTTTCCCAGTCTCCAAAAAGGAACACCTTTCAAAGGAAGCTGCATACATACACACTCCCCCCCCCCACACACACATGCATTGTTTGCAGGATGCAAACCCCCAACTAATTATGTTATGATATTAGAGAAAGACGCATTAATACAGCGTGCTATTTGCTTTACTGGCTGGTTGCCCTTCTCCTGCTGTATTTGTAGGATGGTGACATCATCAGACTTTCCAAAGAGGAATGTACCTCTTTTAGTGAGTTTTCCCAGTCTCCAAAAAGGGAACATCTCCCAAAGGAAAAGGATGCAAACCCCTAACTAACTATGTTATGATATTAGAGAAAGACGCATTAATACGGTGCGCTATTTGCTTTACTGGCTGGTTGCCCTTCCCCTGCTGTATTTGTACGATGGTGACATCACCAGACTTTCCAAAGAGGAATGTACCTCTTTTAGTGAGTTTTCCCAGTCTCCAAAAAGGGAACATCTCCTAAAGGAAACTGCACACATACACCCCCCCCCCCCCCCACACACACACACACACACACACACACAGTCAGTGTTTAGAGGATTCAAACCCCTATCTAACTATGTTATGATACTAAAAAGAGAGATGCGTTGACACGGTGCGCTATATGCTTTATCGGCTGGTTTCCTTTCTCCTGCTGTATTTGTAGGATGGTGACATCATCAGACTTTCCAAAGAGGAATGTACCTCTTTTAGTGAGTTTTCCCAGTCTCCAAAAAGGGAACACCTCTCAAAGGAAACTGCACACATACACCCCCCCACACAGTGTCAGCATTTGCAGGATTCAAACCCCTACCTAACTATGTTATAATACTAGAGCGAAACACATTAACATGGAGCGCTATTTGCTTTACTAGCTGTTTTTTCTTCTCCTGCTGTATTTATAGGATGGTGACATCATCAGACTGGACATGACGATGTGTGTACACTTTGTTTTATGCCATTCCAGGAATGGTCCATGTGGGTCAGCAGGTGTCAACAGCTTGAACAAGACCTCATAATCCTTACCTTGTGTGATCTATCTGTGGACACATTGACTTTCCGTCATATGTCAACACATATTTATGCACAGCTTGTTGGTTTTGTGGATACTACATGTGTCTGGGATGTTGATAAAGGGCTATTCAAAGTCTATGTAAGAAATGTGTAGATGTGTTCAGTGATGTATGTCCTGGGTGGCTGCCTTGCAAACAGTCTAGCATGTTTGGGAACCATGATCCGCACATGAACATACCACAGTTGGTATGTTTGTGTGTATGTCAGCTTCCAATAGCTCTGTTTATGACTGCAACCATGATGGACTCCATGACCTTGCAGATCAGACTTCATAGGCATACTGGACTTGACTTCCCATGGTGTGTTGTGCACCAACACTTGTGGGGAGTGCCATATGTTGCTGTAACACATTCAACGGTTCCACATCCTGTGTAGGGGGTGAGGCTCAGCTGACTGTTCAGATGCAGGATCTGTTTGTTCTGTACTTTGTGCATGACACATATTGGGAATCAATGTATTCCACTTGCTGCCATGCTTTTGGCATTGGGGGTAGCTGCTCATCCATTCTACATGTGATATCTCCTGGTATGATGATATGGACAATTGTCAGTGGGAGGTGGGTATATACATATGGGCCTGTCTGTCAGGATGCCGGCATTGTCAGTCAGGTACAGTTGGCCCTGACTCAGGACATATATGGGTGTGCATTGCTATTTATGACATAGCTGAAGGAGGTTTCATGATTCAGGCTGGACTCCTCCTCAGCAACTCTTTACAAAACACCAATGAACATAAGCACTAATCCCTGTTATACTCTTTTACACACTTAACACCCTACTGATCATTTGTGAACAGGCTACAGAGTATGTCATCATAATATCCTGGCATGTCCAGGGGTCGGTTTTGTGTGTACTCTCCAGTCCAGCTGGTGAATATTGTGATATTGACACAATGTCACATCTGCCTCATGTACACAGACAACCCTCTCCTCCTCCCGACAAACTCAGATATATGTGTGAGATACACCTATATAGACATACAGGGAGCTGAACTCTCTCGACCCATGACTGGCACAGTCTATCAGGTGGTGAAGGTAACCACATACACCACATATCAGTCCTACATATCTTCTAGCGACAGCACTCAAACCACATTATCACACATAGACATACTCGGTTGCTGTAAATGAACTCTGCCTAAGCAGCAGAGACCTCCAAAGCAGACACACACACAACTGCTACCCCACTACAATACCCACATATCACATAGTTCACAATGTCAGTGTGCCACACAGTCACTGCCCTTCGGGCTAAACAACACACCTAATACACTTGTAATAGGTGACACTTATTGTCAGACACACTGATGTACCACTCACCAGCCCAAACAAGGGAATAGTCACTTTGGGCTGTCTGTTGGGTGCCAGGATCTGCCACATAACACATGCAGTCAGGTCACTCCAAAGCAAGTACAGGACTGGCACCATCATTGTCCATGCTGGTGCGTAAAACCTCAGACGTTACTCCCTGGACCACATGACATGATACATGGAGGAAGACTCTGATCATGTATCCCAGGCCAGTATGACCCTGACCTTGTCTAGCATCTTACACCCACCAATTATGATGTCACAGTATACAGACAAACATATCACGTTTAACAGTTGCCTAACAAATCTGTTTCATTCATAGGGGATACAGTGTCTGTCAGCCTGTGGTGACATGCTCAACATGCCACGAAGCTTCACTATGGACAGCTTGCACCTGTCACCCTTGCACTTTCGAATGCTGGCTAAGGCTCTTGCTACCACCATAGTGCCTTTTTTAAGCAGGGCTCAAAAGACAAACCCACCTCCATAGACATTACAGGTTAAATGAAACTAAGGGTAATGCTGCTCAACACAAGATGTGTTACCCTAATATTGCGGCCACTCAGGACTCTCTTCAGTATGGAGGATAGCGATATCTGTGCACTAACAGACACCTGGTTCAGGCTCACTTATGCACACCAACACTACCATGTTATGTTTCATACCATGCTTTCTGAGAACAAGACTTGGAACAGACAACACAACTAGGGGGAGTATCCATATACATCACAGATACACACACCTCCGGGTTAGTAGCACTGCACAAAGCATCACAGACCATACATATACAACTACCATTGTGCAAAACTGCCTTTCACTTTGTTGCCTGCTACAGACCACCCTCCCAAACTCAGGAACCACACTCAGCTTTTATGGGAACTATGGAGAATATGAAGGTCTCCACAAACACCATTATATTGGGTGACGTCATATACATAAATATTGAGTGGGGATACTACTCAAGCCCCAACACCCTCACCCAACAGTCGCTACAATTTGTAGACTCATATGCTATGGCACAACCAGTCAGCACAGCCACAATGGGGAATACATATTGGACCTGGTCATCACCAACATGGGGACTCTATGTTCCACACCAGCGATATATCCCTCATTGGTAAGGTCAGAATATACATGTATTTCACTGGACATACATATACCCTCCACACACCCATCCTGGGTAATCTTGGTGAACTTCTCCTGAGCCAACGTCTCACTTTACCAAAGCAAATACGGCTCACACTGCTGAATCCTTTACATACCCATTATATGGACACCTAGTAGACTGCATGGGTTGTGCTATCCCAAATAACAACAGGACTCACTCCTCCAATGGCAGGGGACCTGTCTGGTAGACCCCAGCCATTAATAAGCTGTACAACATCAGGAGGAAGCTACTACATTATAGAGCACAATTCCAGACAGGGAAGGCATCTGTGATCTGTACTAGCAGACAGCTACAATCACTCATGAACTTTTCTAAGGGCCGCTTCTACCGGACAATTGCACCAGACACGTAGGACTATCACATGGCCTTCTTCAGTTATGTCAGGAACCTGGGTGGACACTCACTGATATGCTGTGAGTTACTGCATACTGACTAAACTTACCCTGAACCCACTAGCATTGCCAACATCCTGGCAAACAGGTTCAGTGCAGATGTCTCCCCCTCATCCCCCCTAAGGAGCAACTATCCATCCCAACAGAGTATAACCTCCCTGACATCACACAGTAACATGTGAGTGCTGCCCTCCCCACAGCGTACATCACAGTATCAATGGGACCAGACGGTGTCCTGGCCTGCATCTTACATGAGCTTCATGACAGACATAACCCTCACATTACATTACTGTTCAATATCAAAGTTACTACAGGATATGTACCCAAGAAATGGCGTGCAGCAACAGTGGTCCCACTTCACAGAGTCGGTGCCACAACAGGCCACAGACAATATTGCCCTATAAGCCTAATTAGCCTGTTCTGCAAAGCTATGGAGCGTATTGTCATGGAACTCATACACATAGACATCAGGAACCTACAGACACTGTGTCCTACACATTTCAGCATTGTTGTGGGCAGATCTCACCTCTTGAACCTGTTTGTATTCTTTAAACGGTTAACAGGTCCATCAACATAGGGACGGTTGTCCACACCGCCTACCTGAACCTTCAAAACCCTTCAACACAATAACCCTCTGGGCCATTATGCATAGGCTCACCAGCATCGATATGGACACATATCTCACACGATGGATTGCTACCTGGATCAGGGATAGCACCCACATGGTCAGAATTGCAGGTGCCATGTCTGACTATACACGTTACACATGGTATCCTACACGGCTCTGTCCTGGGACCTCTCTTGTTCAGTATATATTTGTCTGACGTACAGGCTACCACAGGGGGAATATGGCTGAATATGTTCGCACTTGACTGCAAACTGGGTGCCATGATCAACTCTCCATCTGCCATATGCATGCTCAAACAGGGTCTCACAGAGATGGATGACTGGTGCCTGAGCCATGGCCTACAGCTAAATGCCATTAGTTGCATAGTCATCCCCTTTGGGAATAACAACATGCCCACACATTACCACATAGGTAGTACTCCATTACATACGGTAGGAGTTGTTAGGGGTTTGGAGACATGACTTGTTCGTACTGTCGCCTTTGACATTCACATTGCCAAAGTGGTTGGACACACCTTCTATATGGGCCACGTTATCTCGTATGGTTTCACATCTAGATCGAGTGAGGTCATTGTGCCCCTATACTCATCACAACCATGCTTGGTTACAATGCCACATTTGTGGTGTACCTTACCCGACACCTGCAGCAACTGTACTGGCCACAGAAGTTCCTCACAAAGCAGATCTAGGGACTCACACGGATGCCCTGCACAGTTCGGATGCAGTAACTCCAGCTCTACTCAGTCGCTTACCACCTACTCGGATATGATGTGTGCCTGTTGTTTACAGATATACCCAACCCCAAATTACTGGACATGCTCCACCTCAGGATATCCGACTCCCTTGGAGCTACACACTCTAGGGATGTATACCTCAGTGCAGATGTTAATAGGACATGCTGGAGGGACAAATTCTTATCCCAGAGGCTCCACTCACTCCAGATTGTAATCCCAGTTTCACATATGCAGAGCCACCCAATGACCACCTACAGGAGACATCTTGATGACTGTATGGGTGATTGTATGTTTACCCCTGGGATATCTTCTGTGTCCCTGATAGACAGAGGCACACTAGCCTAAATGTACATGGGCTATCTTGTGTGACCTACTATTCACACACACAGTGTAGTAATCTGACAGGGTTGCGAATGCCAAACACACTCTGGCTAAGCTCGTACATGCCCTAGGGCAGATAGGCTAGTATAGACCTCTGAACCTATGCTAATGTTCAAGATGCACAATGTTTATTGCTGATACTCTTTGCATGTCTTTATCGTCTTTGCTTTACCAGTTTCTATGAACAACTTCGGTATCTGCAGAACATATTTGATTATGACAGGGTCCACTATATTATAGATGTGTCTGTTGTCATATAACTGTGTGCACAGGGTGGATTGCTGGATAGTGACAGGTTCCGGGGTTAACACATGCAACTGCCAGATATGCATGGCCCACTGCTGTACTCAGACATGGCCTAAGTGTATGAGCATGCCCAGTTCAGGCTTTCCGTGTTTTGTTGCCTGAGATTTGTCTCATTTATTCAAGTGTGTGAGCATGCCCAGTGTGACCTTTCAGTATGTTGCTATTTGAGGTCCACTACATTTATTGATGTGTGTGAACATGACCAATATTAACATTTATACTGTGTGTGTTGGAAGTCAGGTTCTGTTCTTACTGCAGGATTCACCTTTGTTTCATAACTCGACAGGGATTATGCTGTGCTTGCAGGATTTCCATGAGATACTTTGCATAGACTTATCAACATTCCTTCATACAGGCTGAACACTGCAATACTGCAAGTGTGTGAGCATGCCCAGTGTGACCTTTCAGTATGTTGCTATCTGAGGTCCACTACATTTATTGATGTGTGTGAACATGACCAATATTAACATTTATACTGTGTGTGTTGGAAGTCAGGTTCTGTTCTTACTGCAGGATTCACCTTTGTTTCATAACTCGACAGGGATTATGCTGTGCTTGCAGGGTTTCCATGAGATACTTTGCATAGACTTATCAACATTCCTTCATACAGGCTGACCACTGCAATACTGTCATGGTTTAGTGGTTCAGTACTTTAACTATAGTGCACAGTATTCTGGGTTGAGGCCCATCACTGCTTTATATTTTCATACTGAGCAGACCAGACTGCTTAAGGGCCAGTTAAGCAAATATGAGCATGTTGGCTTTTGTTCAGCTATGCCCTACTTAGACCAGGCTTGCCCGACATTGCTCAATATTCACCAACATTGCTGGACGTTGCCCAATATTACTCAACATTGACCACAGTTGTGCTAGTTGGTGTGTGCGATTTTGTTTGCATATACTACATGGTGGTAAATGCACTGCTTTATATTGCTTAGCACATGGCAATCATGCCTTAGGTGGTGCTGCAGGGCTGCCTATGTCGGATGCACATACTACACTCCCTGTACATGTTTGAAAGCAGGTAGTGTCAACTTAGGCATCCCTTTTACTATATGTGTGAGTCAGAGAGAGGTATCATTTCCAGAGTTCCTACTGAGCCAGTGTATGTGCTATGCATTGTCTCTATGCCAAGGCCAAAGCATACTGGGCATGCCTCCTTCTGCCTACTGGGGCAGGCTCAGGCTGTTCCTCCTCCGAGTCACGCTCTGCCTGTGATGGCCTTGGCAATGGTGGGGGCTGTTTGGCCCAGGCCTATGCTGGTCCTGCTGCAGCTGTTTTCGCAGGATCATATTATGTAGCATATAACATACCATGACAATTTGGGTACATGTAGTTGGTGAGTACTGCAAGGCTCTACCAGATGTGTCCAGGCACCAGAACCATGACTTGAGCAGCCCAAACACATGCTCTATTACATTACGTGTTTGTGCGAGTGCCTCATTATGGCGTTCCTGTTCAGGTGTGTGTGCTTTTATGATGGGTGTCATCAGCCACGGCTCCCGTGCATAGCCAGCATCCCCCACTAGGTGACCATGTGGGATGTCCCCATTGGCAAATGTCTGGTACAGCTGTGTCAGATGCCAGATATGGGAATCATGGTAGCCTCCAGGGCAGCCTGCACACACATTCAGTATTATGCCCTGGGCATCACACACAACCTGGCAGTTGATGGAGGAGAAGCACTTGCGGTTGAAGTAGACCCTACCCTGCTCGCCGGCTGGTGCTTTGATGCATATGTGCATGCAGTCTATTGCACCCACTACCTCAGGGTATTCCGCTATTTGCTGGAAGAGACGCATATTGCTGGGCAATACCTCACGGGAGTTGGGGAAATATACATTATCACTGACATGTGCTGACATGGCATCCAGGAACTGGTGCAGTACCCTGGATGCTGATGCCTGTGATATCCCCATCATATCACCAGTTGGTCTCTGGAAGGTACCTGTTGCGAATATTCTTAGGCCAACACATACCTTGGTTTCCACCAGGATGGGTTCCCCTCTGTTGGTTCTGTGTGTGAGGTGTGGCCTGCGCAGCTCAACAATTTGCTGCAGGATGTCTCTGTCCACTCTATAGCGCTCCACTATCTCCAGCTCATGTAGCCCCTGGTAGGTTACCCTGGGCCTGTACACTCTTCT